>NC_142165.1:91311099-91617917 GCF_029865625.1 Vigna umbellata | reverse complement strand
GCGTCACACTACAAGCTGAGGCTGTGCACTTTGCTAGTTCTAAAGACAAAAATCCAATCACAGCATCCATCAGTTATTTTGGAATAATACAAGAAATATGGGAAGTTGATTACGTTACTTTTAGAGTACCAGTTTTCAAGTGTAAATGGGTTGATATAAATTCTGGTGTCATGATGGATGACCTTGGTTTCACATTGGTAGACTTGAACAAGATGAATTACACTGATGAACCATTTATCATGGCTAGTCAAGCAAGACAAATATTCTACGTAAGTGATCCATCGAATAACAAATGGTCAGTGGTTTTAGAAGGTAGAAACATGCATGGACATGAGGATGACGATTCTCTTGATATACTTGAGACAACATCTGTTGCATGTAGACCCACTGAAGACCCAGTTGATGACGTTGCCGATGTAATGCAGGCAATTCGTAGTGATCACAACGAAGGCATTTGGGAAAAAACAATTAATTAATAGGTTAATATTTTCACTTTTATTGACTTTATATGTATGTTCATCATAATTGAATTATTACTAACGTTGTATAATTTTTTTAGGTATGTCGGCCTCAGACTCAGGATCGGGAAAGAGCAGACGTGGACGAGGCGTCACCCGAGTGGCAGATGTGACATCCGGACGCGTGGATGGTCAGAGGAGGCATGTTGACATTGACCCCAGATCAGGTCATCCATCAGGGCCAAATGCTGATAGGTTTAGGAGTTATCTGGGCAAGTTAGCAAAAAGTCATGTCTCTATCCTTCATGCATGTTGGGATGACGTCCCAGAGGTCGACAAGAACCTCTTATGGCAAGATGTTCAGGTATGTTTATACTTCATGCAATTTGTGATATACTTATCTGTTATGTTTTCTTTTGGTAACAAGTTTTTGGTTTTAAACAGCAACATTTTGATATTCCAAACACAATGCAAATCAGAAAGAAAGTGTTATCGCATATAGCGATAAGATGGAGGGATTTCAAGACAAGGCTGACACGACTATATGTCTTTGGAGATAGACAACATGAAAATCCATCTCAGCATTATACCTTCACAGAGGAGGATTGGATGCAGTTTCGTGCATCTAGAGAGTCTGAGGAATGGAAGGTATGTTTCTTAAGATCGCCTTTCATTGAGTTTTTATGATTATACACTTACTTATATACATGGTTTCACAGGATAAAAGGTTAGCCGCCCAAGAAAGACAAAAGTTAAACGACGCACCCCACTTGTTATCACGAGGTGGATATGCAAAATTGGAGAAGAAACTGAGAAAGTCTAAAGCCGATGCCTTGGGACTTGAGTCGCCCGACCTAGCACCTGCACCTACTAGGTACGAGCTGTGGAAGGCTGCTCGGACTAAATCTGATGGGAACATGACATCTTCCTCAGCTGCCTTGATCTCACAGAGAATTGTAAGTTCAAATTATAAGCAGTTATTTGATTGTGTATCTATCACAGCATGTCTTCTAAGTAACTTGGTTTTTTTATGTGCAGGATGAGTTGGTTGAGCAGCAGACTCAGGGCACATTTGCTGGCCAAGGTAGGGACGACATTCTGACAACGGCCATTGGAAGGCCCGAGCACCCAGGACGTGTACGTGGAGTTCCTGGGGCGATTGGTCTTCGTGAGTATTTTGGCCCTACACAGAAAACCCCCCAATCAATGAGTCAGGAGACACTGAGGCAGATGGATCTTCAATGGGAGGAAAGACTCAACCAAAGCATGAGATCAATGGAGCAACGATTCATGGAGCAGCTACAAGAACAAAAACAAATACAAAGAGCGCTTGAAGAAAAGCTGCATTCCATGACGCAAGGCGACATGGGGGTCGATGAAACTCCCACACCACCTCGTGTCAGCACTAAAGGATCATGCTCTGCTGTAGACCCCACTCAGTATAGCGGTCAATATGAGCTGTTGGTTGATGGGGATCCCCCACGCATTGTGGCTGTCGGACGAGTGCTTGAGGGAGGGGAGACCATTCATGGTGTTGCCATATTACCCCAGCACGTGCGTGTGACCATTGACGAGGTTCGGGATCCCCAGGCTCAGGTGCCTGTACCCACTCCAGAAATTAACTTTGTGGGGGAGGCCATAGGATCATTTATTGCATGGCCTAGAGCATTGATCATGTCCCACATCGCTACTCCACAGGTATAATGTCTTTTAAAATAGTATTTCTATGTTTATTCTTCATATAATTGTTGACAAAGCTTTGACGTAAATTCTTATCTTCAGTTCACACGTCCTCAGAAGCAGCCAATTCATGATACAGTCATACATGAAGATGATGAGATGGCTGAAGCGGAGGATGATCCTCTATCAAAGTTAGTGACAAAATTACCCAAATTAAAGAAAGCATCATTAGAAGTCTACTGGGATTTGAGGGTATTTGGTCTTCCCCCACATGTGCCAGTTTATATCACATTTTCTGATGCATTGGAGGTGATTGGGGGAGACAGGATGTTGAATATTTCCATCATTCAGCTGTGGTGCATGTAAGTTACTCAATTTGGTCTTTCATATTACTTTTATTTACATTGTTATATAGTTTCTAACAACTTAACTTTGTTGTTTTAGGTACATGGACACAATCGTTGTAGACCAAGGTCGGTCTTCCATGTACGGATTTGTTGAACCTCAGACCATTCAACCGTCTGGTAACACACTTCAAAACAGACAAGATTATTTGCAAACATGGATGGATGAGTCAAAAAGAGACGTATACCTTGTGCCATACATTGACGGGTAGGTGTTGTTATATGTGGTCAGTTTATTATTATAGTTTCGTTAATTAGTTGAATAACTATTTGTCCTTCGTGATAGGTCGCACTGGCAGCTGATGGTAATCCTTCCCAAACAATGTAAAATTATATTTTTTTGTTCGTTGCACAGGAGGATGAAAACTGAGTTGAGAACCATGCTTCAAGGGTAAGTGTTTCTCCAAAAATGACTTTGAATTTGATGTTCACCTTCAACTTTTATGATAAAATAGTCATATTAATTATACTTTGTGTTTTCAATCTGTACAGAGTTATTGGTAAATCTCGTGGTCAACTGGTTCAAGTTTTGTATCCAAAGGTTGTAAGTCATTTAACGTTTCCTTTTCATTTATGTTATTGAATGATCTAAATTCTTAACTATTTAGTTTGTTATTTTAGTGTAACCACCAGGTAGATTCATGGGAATGTGGCTTCTATGTGATGTGTTGGATTAAGACCATCATTCGAGCAGTCATTACAGATGACTGGAATGAGGTAATGATGTATACCTTCAATACATTACAAATCATATTCATCTACAACTATATATGAAACAATAATGAATCTTTGTTGAATTTTGCAGCGCTTCAAGACTACATCGCCTATTACAGAAGACACAATTAAACAGATAAGGCAGGAGTGGACCGCTTATCTTCTGCAAAGATGGAGTTAGGAATAGTTATATTTCTTGTTGAACATTGTTTAGTTTTTTAGTTTAAGTTTTATGTTGATAGTTTGGTAGTGGATTGAACTCCACATTAAGTAGAACTTTGTTTATATAAAACACATTTTTATATTATTGCAAAATTGTTCTGGGACATTTTTCTGCTTTTCAGGTGTGGTTTTATTGAAAAAATAAACTAATTTTTAAAAAAAAAAACGCCCAGTAGACGTCCGTTAGTGCACAGTCGGACGTCTACAGACGTCTGTCAGTGCACACACGGACGTCCACCCCCCAGCTCCTACCTAAAACATTTCAGCAAGGTAGACGTCAGGGGGGAGGAGGCGGACGTATATATAGACGTCCGTCCAGACACAACGGACGTTTATATAGGCGTCCGTCCAGACACAACGGACGTTCATGTAAACGTCCCTCCTGACACAACGGACGTTCATGTCGACGTCCGTCATGACACAACGGACGTTCATGTAGACGTCCGTGCTGACACAACGGACGTTTTACAGAGACGTCCGTCCTGCCACAACGGACGTTCATGTAGACGTCCGTGCTGACACAACGGACGTTTACAGAGACGTCCGTCCTGCGACAACGGACGTCTGAGCGACGTCACCCACATAAACGTCGGGCGTACGCCGGACGTCAAAAGGCCAAAATATTGGACGTTAAAACCCCTTTCTGCACTAGTGACTACTGCATCTTTTTATATAACTCAGGAGCTATCTAACTAATATTTCTGTAGTAGGCAATGCAGAAAAGTACATTACTACTACATTTTCTTCAAGGTCATCCCCATTTTCTGCATGATTCATCTCGTAGTGGGCTCCATAGAAGAAAAAACAAATAAACAAAGACAAAAGTGTAAAATTTCTTACTTCTTTTGAATTATCAACTTAGTGAGATATGATCGAAAAACGTTGACTAGCCATGTACAAGTTCCTGACAAACAAATTAATTCATGTTCTTATCTAAATCTCTATGTGGATGGAAGAGAGTACTCGATGATCATTGACTTTTGTAGTATGTATTGAAAGAGATGCTTATAAATGAATCGAACATAAAATGAAATGTGATTTCACAAAAAATAAAATAAAATGAAAACCAACTAGGGTTTTAAAACGTAGCTGAAACACCTAGCTACAGTTCACATCTTTTTATCAAAGATATCCTTGTCAATGAGGTATAATTCATGTTTCATTTTATAGGTGGATTCAAATTTCAATTGTCCTTATCCTTTCCAACATTGATAGATGAACAAGTTGAAAAACAAAATAAGTTTGGTGGAGGGAAATGGATAAAGAATTCTGAGCCAATTCTTTTTAATAAGCTGTTGTGAGGGTTTTATGTAGTTTCCTTTATCAACTAATTTTTTTTAGTGATTATATGTTAATCTTTTCTTTAAGCTCGTATCTTCAGGCTCCCCTGATCGGTGAAAACATAAGGCTAGTCATTCAGTTTTTAGTTATATTACAAGGATATATGATATTATAAGCAAGTAATTGATAAGTTCCATCCAATTCTAAAAGACGTGTGGCCAGATTCACATTGATGAAGCATAATAGTCAAAGCTTCAACATACATGTAAGGAAGTTCATCAGAATACCATAATCATTATGAATATGTTGAAACTTGTAGCTACTTTTGAATCAATGGTTTTAAAAATAGAAGTAAATAAAGTAATGTGACAGAAATATATCCTAAAAGAAACTAACACTTTAAAAAAGGAACCTCCATTACTTTGGGTTTTTTGGTATCAACTGCAGAAACTAAATAAGACACTCTTGTGTAGGGTGACAGTGAATCGATTTAGATCATATTAAACTAAAGCCATTAAACCGATTAAAAAAATTATATAATTTTTACCAATATCTTACATGCATTTAATCTTCTGCTTGTTGTAGTAAATAATCCTCTAACACATAGGGAAACTCATTTGTAGTGTCATTTAACGAAAAATTATCAAAATGAAGAGTTTTTGAAAATATTATTGATTTGGTCAGTCTTGCATTACAAAACGATTTCATTGTAAAAAGAATATACACTTCAATAAATCAAATATAGATTTAATCGGTCTTATTTTCTTTTTTTACTTTTGTAGAAGTTGTGCATAATTTCTATATATTTTTGATTTGAAATGAAATCATGCACAAATAACATAATTTTAGTTATTTTTATATTAAAATAAATTATTCACATATTACATAACTCTCTATTGAGTCATACTTTTATTAAGACACACCAACATACTTTTTTACAGCTCCATAATAGATAAGAAGTCCAAATAAAAAAAATAAGAAGAAGAAAAAAACACGTGATGGATAATTTTAAAAAAAAAATACTAAAAAGTAATTTTGATATACATCTTATTGAATATCTTAATCATGGAGTTCTTATAAGTTAGGCTACCGAAAAGCAAATGCATTTGGTGATATGAGTAGCCAAATCAATCCCTTTAAGATATCCTTCAAATGTATAGTCTCATACCTATATAGTCTCTAGATCCCTCTCATTCCGGTGTATGTTTGATTCATCCATGTGTCCCTTCCACTGGAAGCCTGTCAGGAGCCGCGCACGCTTAACCATGGAGTTCTTATGGGTTAGGCTACCGAAAAGCAAATGCATTTGGTGATATGAGTAGCCAAATTAATCCCTTTAAGCTATCCTTCAACTGTATAGTCTCATACCTATACAGTCTCTAGATCCCTCTCATTCTGGTGTATGTTCGATTCAACCATGTGTCCCTTCCACTGGAAGCCTGCCAGGAGCCGCTCCTTGTTTGTGCCCCTTGCACATCATGCCTCTTGCACCGACGATCACTCCCAGTCCTCGTCAGTGCACGGGTGTCACATTATATAATAACCACAATCATATAACTTAGGCGTCCACATTCCAATAAAGAGAACAGTCAGAATAGAATAGTAGTTCAATAGCTGATATTACAGTCATCCACAAAAGGACATAACTTAAAACTTAAACATTTTAGAGTACTTCAAAATAACACCTACTTAAATTTAGAAATCCTAAAAATACTATACTGTATCATCAACATCCTCCAACTCTTGCTCCAAGGGAACCTCCTCAACAACATCTGCTCTCATCCAAGTGGATGATCATCGCAAAGGAAAACATACACAAGCAGCACACAACAAAGAAGCAAGGATGAGCTAGATAAATAAGCAATAATCATATAGTTCAATCAATAAATATCATCGTGCTTAGCTACATATAAAGAACAATCAAGGCATACCACTTTAAACCATGACTCAACCACTCACACGACTCATCTGGATTGGTATAATTGTCGAACTATTGGTCGTTTTTGCACTTGCGTAGTTCAGCTGGCACTCCCCAACACTATGCAAGGTAAATCCCCCATCTGTCTATGTCTAAACTCTAAGACTATAGACGAGAACCTCCCTCTACTCTCACCACTTACACTGCTCTCCTTTATTTGAGCATGAACAGTGCTTGGAGTGTAGGGATAGACATACCAGTTCAAAGCTCGATATAGTGATACAGAACAACAACAACATCCCACACATCACTTTCAATCATCTCTCCCTGAGATGTCCACTTCATACTCAATTATATCATTATAGTTGACATTCATATGCTTTACAACCACTCAACAACACCATACATACATCCTGGCAGTCAAACAACATCAATCAATCCAAACAAAAGAAGAAAAATGAGTGAGATCCCTCCATTCACCAGTTTACGTTCACATATACATATATATATGCATATATACATATATATATGCATATATACATATATATGCATATATACATATATATGCATACATACATATATATGCATACATACATATATATGCATACATACATATATATACATACATATATATACATACATATATATACATACATATATATACATACATATATATACATACATATATAATATATATATATATATATATATATATATATATATATATATATATCATGGTTTTTATTTGGTAAACTACTTGTTTAATTTTCATCATAGTAGAGATCTTACTTTCCCCCGATTGATCACTGGAGAGGGTTCAGATGTCTGTACGCATCAGACTCACCTTCGGCGCTAGCACATATGACTAGTCACAACGTACTGGACCAGGCCAGGGCTGCTATATGATTAGGATGTGCCAACTCAGGTTTTTAAGTCCCCTCTATCCTACCAACAAAGAAAGGCTTTTAACAAGTTATGATTTAATTAGCTAAGTTATTAAAACTGTCCTATTCTCAGTTATAATTATCCAATAAAAATTAACATCGTAGAACAGCTTCACAAGAACATTCAACCTGCATATATTTGTATAAAATAAATTCGTACAAAAATAATTAGCTCCCCTTACTTGGAAAACTTCACAGTTTACTTGACATGGATGATCTAAATAGTGCTCTTCACAGCAAAATTCAAAGACACCCTATAAATCACCCAATGATGATAGAATTAGCTTTTTAGGCTAGAAATTACCACAAATTTGAAGTAGAACAGTTCTGGCATGCATTTAGTAAAATAGCAATGTCCTAGGTGTTAGAAACGGTGGAGAAAAGGAGAAAGTGACTTACCGGTTGGAACAAGAATTCGTTCGGTCCGTTACGGAGCCTTAGAAGAAAAAGTTGGCAGAGTGGAAAGCTGACTTAGAAGAAAAACTCCTACTAAAGTCATGTGCCATTGATTTGATGGATCTGGCTGTCCTACATAAGGTCCAAAGACCCTTTATTAATTTTACAGCCCTTACACAAAGCACAACAAAGGTAAAAGAAAAATCTAAAATAAACTAAAATAGATTAGATTATCTTTATTACAGTTCGGTGAAGCCAAATTCTGAAAAGAATCAAGAAATGGTGGAAGAAGCTTCGACTGAAAAGAAAGATGAGACTGACACACAAGAAACATCAAAGAAGCAAGGTACCCGCCAAAGAAATTTCGGACAACATTTGGTTGATATCTCCAATGCATTAATTAAAATTGCAAATATAACGAAAGTATTTGCAGAATTCTTGAAACTTGTGGCGAAGTTAGTATTTTCTTAGGCTAGGTTTTATGATTTTGTTTTGGAATTTCTCAGATTTTGGAAATACAATTTTGATCTATAAAAACATACTATCAATCATCTTATACAATAAAATTTGCATATAAACTCGGCAAATTTATATGGTTGTACTCTTAAAGTGTATTGCAGTAAACGGAAACAGATACCTCTCCAATATTTTTAAGAGTTCAATGTAAAAATGAATGCATTTATAAACAGAGTGATGGGTGTGTAATACGAGAAATTAGTCAGGAAGGAGAAATTAGTCAGGAAGGAAAAGAAGAGGGAGGAACTGAGAACGCAAAATGGCGATTATTGACCAAGCAAGGCAAGTAACACATAACTACTGTTACGCCCTTTTTCCCTTCTTATGACTGTTTAAACATACCCAATAATGATTCCCTTCTCATTTTCATTCAACTTTCACGTTTTCTTCCTCTTACTAGTGCTCAATCAATAATGTATGCCAGCTTTTCCTTTTCCACAGTAAATTTTGAGTTCAAATTGGGGGCAGTTTGGTATTTTAATTCCGAACCTTTTCTTCAATGGACAGTGGAGAATTTAAACATGATTCTATTTCTAACTTGTCAACACTCGCTAGGATGTTTTGACAAAGTATCCTAAACACCATTCCAAACAGAAACCTGCATTGGATCATGATTGCTTCTCAAGTCTCATGTTTTAGATTAGTTAACCTGTAAAACAATTCATCTAATGTTTTGATGTCCATGGTAACTGTCACTTTGGTCTAAGATTGAGAAGGAATGAACCTAAAAGAGAAAAGTCCTATTGTCTTAAAATTGTAAGTTGATAATGATGTTTTAATTTTTTATATGGAATGTTAATAATTCATTGGTCTTGAATTTTCCAAACATTTTCCCTAAAAAAACCCAACACAAGATAAATATCAACAAGTGTTGCGTGGAATTCTCTACCAAATAAACCTACAACCCGAAAGTTGGAAGATGCACTTCTTCCATTTGCAGGTATAATAACTAAACCTCAGGTCCGACGATAGATTTCTATATTCAGGGCCAATTACTTTTAAGTCATAGAAGATATACGTGTGTTTATATTCAGGAGCTTTTAATATTAAAAGGCTACTTCAATTAACAAGATTTTGTTATAATTTCAAATTGGATGATTCACTGATCCAACTGACAGAAATTTATAAATGGAATCATTTTTTTTTTACTGAAAATTTGGAATAAACGACTCTGTCTACATCTTTTTATTAAGATAATTTATATTTGGAACTAGATCATAGTATAAAATCATTTTAGTGCTGGTCTATAAACTATTCATTCTTAATGGCTTTTATTTGCACATATTTACGAATAATTATATTTATAAGAAAAAATCATACTTTTTTTTTTCAAATGTAAAATAAATTTCAATCACTTTTACTTCATTTAAGTAAGTGTATGAGCTTTAATTATTATCTTTTATTTTACGAGAAATGCATTTTAAGAAGAATAACAAAAAATAATAGTAATTTTTGTTACTGTTATCTTATTTTATTAACTTATGAGTTTATTTTTTTGTTTAAATGAATACCGAGGTGATATAATGTACAATGTTAATATTTTTAGACACGAGAGACCTAGCCGTTGGATAATTAGTAATGTAAGTTAAAGTTTGATAGAGGTTATTGTACAAAATAAATTATCAACAATATATTTAAGTAATTTTATGATCTAAAAATAAATATTTATCATGTACAACATCTAATTTGAATATAGAATAAAAAGAAAAAAAAATATTTTGAGTGTTAGAGAATTTCAAATATAAGGATGACTCAAATAATTTTATCTTATTTTCATGAGAAATTTATCCTATTTTGCGAGAGATTATCTCTTAAATGTTATTAAATTAATTAAATTTTATATTTTTAATCTCTCTTTTGTTCTGGCTACACCAAGTTCTAAGAAAATATCACATAAAACAAAATTTATTTTTAAATTAAATTAGTAAAATTAAACGTTGTAGCTATTTTTCATAATAAGTAAGAATAAGTTTTCCTTATATTTGAAACACGAAGAAGTATGTTATAACAATTCAATGCTTATGCATAATGTAAAATAATTCCAAACTATACAATAAAAAATAATTTTGGTTAGACTTTTGAAATAATTATTGTAAAAATTAACAAATATATGTGTATAGTATAGGTCCTTTGGTCAAAGATCAAAACCTAGTTGGACCAACCGAATCAAATCAAATGATCAAATGTAGAGGACACGTCCAGTCAGTTGAACTCGACTAGTATATTTAATATAGTTAACTAGCACAAATGTAGTTTAACTAAGGTAGGTCTCGAATAAGCTAAATAACAAGATTAAGTTTGTTTTAGTCAATGATAATTAAAAGTTCATTGCAAATAATGTAAATAAAAGATCTAGATAAGGTAATTGACACCACTATTACAACATTAACATGTATTCAGAAAAATATTAACTTAAACATCCAAATATATTGTGCAGATGTAACTCAAACAATTTGAACGATCAATTAGACCGAATACTAGAAACTAAAAATCATGAAGTGACCTAAAGATTAAAACATTTAAGAAGTCAAGATAGTAGAAGAGCCTAACAGGTGAAAACAATATCCTTACAATTAAATAATAATGTAATATTGTTTTGTGTCACAATGCACAACCAATTATGTCAAATTAAATGTTAAATTAGAAAGAGAAAAAAAACATATACTAATAATATGAATAATTTTTACAAAAAATAAGTTGATTGTGTTCTATAACTAGCTTAGGCGTGCAAATTCGAGAGGGATATGGATATCAAATAATTAAAATCCAGCAAAATCGGCAAAGACTAAATGTGCATTTTGGGTATGATGATTTGTTTTATTTTTATAAATAGTGACGACGAGGATGATGTGACCATAAGAAACTAAAAAAGTTGTGCAATACTTTTTTTTGTGCAATACTATTTTTTTTTTAGGTTTTCCGTCATTGGCACATACAAATACGCTGATGTTTTATGTGTGACAATGACTCATACATGCTCGATTCTCCCCTTATGTTTCGGTTCCATTCAACTACTAAATAGTAAATACATATGTGCACACATCTGTCTCTAAATTTACACATAAGAAGCTCCTAAACAGAATATAAAGATTTGGCATTCCTGTTGGGTACAAACAAAGTTCCATATCGGATAAAATAAGAGATGAACATGAGTTTATATACACATAAGATACTTCCATTGGTAAGAGGCCTTTTGGAGTGGTGCCAAAAGCAAATCCGTGAGGGCTTGACCCAAAGGGGATAATATCTTACCGGTGTGGAGATCTATGTGTGTATATATGTGTTGACTCTCCCTACAAATGGTATCAGAGCCCATGTGTGTATATATGTGTGTATATATGTGTTGACAGCCCAAACAGGCATGGGATATTGTTGGGCGATTTTTGAAAAACCGCTAGTACTAACCGAGGTTTTCGTTCAAACCGCCAGAAATAGCCAAAGTTTCTCAAAACCGCCGGGAATGTATACATTTTTTTTTAATTTTTTATTGTAATAAATGAAATTATGATAAAATTAATTTTATTGAATATTATATATAAAATATTCTCTATTGCGTTTTATCATTCTTTAGTTATCTAAATAGTGTATCTCTTATTCTCTTTTGTATTAGTTTTCATCACAATTTAATAATACAAATTGGGTTTTCCTCTCTTCTCCTTTTCTTCAATACCTTAGTTTACTTTTACTCCTAATTTCAGAATAATATAATAAAGGTACAAAAAGTAAGAAAAAAATGTACAAAAAAAAACAATTTTTAGAAATATAAAAAAGTAATAATGTTTAAATAATCAAGCTAATAAGAGATTTATGAAAATCTTTTATTAAAATTGAATACACCCAAAAAAAGAACAAAGCCTAAATGTTTTCAAGGTTGTAATGGTTTTAATGAGTATTTTTTATATTAAAATTTTTAATTATCAAACATATTCAGTCAATTCAGTCTCAGTCGAATTTTGACCAGGGAAAAATCTATCAAATTTTGGCCAAATTTAGGCTAGGATTCATCTTGATCTTCAACCCAAGTTATCCCTTCTCAACCATAAGCTCAAATAGGTCTATCTAGACCTTCGACTTGGATCGACTTGTCTTGATTTTTGGCTTGAGCCAACCCATCTTGACCTTAAACTCATATTGGTTTGTCTCGATTTTTTGTCCTAGTCAGCTCAGCTCCAACCTTCGGTTCATTAGGATCGTTTTCAAATTTCCATATGAAATGAAGCGTCTCGATCTTAGGTCTAAGCCAACATGTATCAATTTTTGGTCTGTCTCGACTTTTGTTCTGGGTCAACTTATGTCGACTCATAGTCTGATAGAATCCATATTAAATTTTCGTTTGAAACGACATCATTCGACCTTTGACCTAGGTTGACCAATCTTGTCCTTCAACCCCAAGACGATCTATCTCGATATATGACCCAAACAGAAAGTATTATTTTTAAAAATTCACTTAAATTTTGTAATAATTCCAAATCCACTTTTGCTATGATTCTAACCTACTTTAAAAAGAATGTTGAAAAAAAAATTGGAAAAAGAATTTTGGAAGTTAATTTTCTTTTATCCCAACATTTGCTTTAAAAGGAAACTTATTTATATATAGATTAGGACTTGACAACTCTAGTTGAATTAAAAAAGAGAAATCTATTCTCTTCCTCACACCTTTTTCTTAAAACGCTTTTCAACTTTTTTTCTTAAAAAATCTCTTGAGTTCTTGCTAAAATGTTGGGACACATTAATCTCCATATATCTTATTTGGAAAAAGAAATTATTGAAAATTTTCTACCCCTCCATACATTTTCCTGAAAATGTAAAACTTCTCATATATAATATTATAGCTTTGTCTCTCCTAGAAACTAGGTCCTTGTATTATTTATGGCTGCCACCAGCACAACTTCGTAGAACCCTTTTTTAGTGGGCGCAACTATAGATGTACACATATTTTTCTTCAGTGTGGTTCATTGTTCTTGATCATAGTAAATAATGTTAGAAAAAGAGAACATGATTTTACAAGGAAGAATTAAGTACCATCAACAAAATCTTTATCACTTATTTTATTCCTTGAAACTTTGAACAAGGAAGATTTCTCTCTCTTTTTTAGTCTCCTTAAAAGAATAAGCTCGTAGAAGCAGGAAAGGGAAATCTATCACCGCAATGGTAATAGTGGTGTGTGTGAGTGGATTTATCTTCCTAAGGTAAGATATGTTACCCATTAAGGTAAAAGTATTTCCCCAAAATAATAATAAAAATTGATTTAGGCCTGACCCAATTAAATTTATTTAACTTAATTATTTTGCAACATGAAAAACTAACGAACCAGATGTGATGTATTAGTTAATATATGAACCATAATTTATAAGATTATTATTTTTTATATTATAATATTGTGTATAATGTAAGCATGAATGAAATAGCCTCCTGATGGGTCATTGTTGACTGAACGTTGCAGCGTTCCACGTGATGGATCAGTTTGGACACAAGCTTACTGACAAAGGCCTCGTCCATTACATTCAGCAGGTAACCACCTCTCTCTTTGTCTCCTAATCTCAACTTTACAACTTACTTTCAACATTTTATTTAATTTAAAAATTCTCAATTTTCTCTTATGCTTCAAAAATGATCATCATTAATTTATTTTTCATCATTATAACTTCTTTTCTATATTTTCTACGTACTGAACTGATAATGTTTTTGAGTAGTGCTCTTAAAAATGTGTGACACACGGGATTAACTTTACTAACCATAAGTAAATTTGGATTAGGTTGAGTTTGAAATTTTAGATGCGGCTTCGACTCATTTAAATTTAGTTTAGGAGTGTTAATCTGTAGTGAGTTAGATTGATCACCAAACCATCTACCTTATTTTATTTTATTAAAATTTAATTTTAATTTTAAAAAAATTTATTAATATTTTTTACTTTTAAGTTATAATTAAAATATTTTTGGTGTGAACTGCAAAAACTAAATAAAACACTCTTATGCAGGATAATGTTGAATCGATTTATTAATAACCCTTTTAGAAAAATAATAGCAAAAAAGTTTGTCTCTTTGTAAAATGAAAATAACACATTCATTGATAGATCCCAGGATACATAATTGCTTCCAATTAAATTTCTCCGTCCCCACTTGCATAACCAATTAACATTTAAACATATTAACGTGCCCACTTGGGCATTTAAATTCATGCTAGCTAATAATGTCTTTGACCAACTTTTCTTGTCCCGTATTTGACATTATTAATAAATAAAATATTTAACATTGCTTGACGAACTTACTACAGGGCGTTCATTTTTCGAACCTTCATAAACTTTTGAAAAAAAACTTCTTGTTAAATAATCTTATAATTAGTAAACAAATTGTAAATATAGTATATATCAACTATCAATACATCATACATAATAAAATAAATAATTTGCGAAAGGAGAACGAAAAAATATGATAACAGAATTCAATTAAATGTTAAAACATTCAATTTATAGCAAAAATGAATGATATAAATAACTAATCGAAGAATATATAATGATTCTATAATCTTGGTTTAACATATTTGTTACTTTCAATAAATATAGCAAAGTTACAATAACTTTTTAGAAATTTGATTTTTATAGATTTTAAAATAAATTGCACAATTGTTAATAATAATGAACATATATCTAAACATATCACGTCTAATAGTATTTTTTGAGTAAAAATAAATATAAAATGATAGAAAATATACTTTATTATTTTTAAGTTACTTTATATACATATTCGACTCAACAAATATATTAAGTAATATAATCTAATAAGATTCATTAAGCTTTACTAACATAAAAAGATTGAAAGATATTATGAAATATATTTGTTGATGTAAAGCCTACAACTAATGTCTATAGGAATCCATCCTCACAATAGATTAGTTGCCATGAGCATAACCCTAATAATGGAAAAGTAGTACACAATCTCACGCCTTGGGTTTCTAGTGATTGTGATCAACACATCACCCTTCGCTCGACTACCATATGGGATTGTACCAACCATAGTTCATGACCACGAGAAAAATAATCCCAAGGTTACCATTATCACTCTTGCCAACTGACAAGTGCACAATCTTGATAGACCAAGCATAACAACTCGATGTCCCAAACCTCAGTACAACAACAACTCGGTGTTAGTGGTGTTATTTTGAAGTACTCTAAACGCTTTAAGTTTTAAGTTTTGTCCTTTTGTGGATGACTGTAATATCAGCTACTGAACTACTATTCTACTCTCTGACTGTTCTCTTTATTGGAATATGAAGCTAAGTTATATGATTCTGGTTATTATATATTTGGGATGCCACAGGATGAATTAAATGTTTTCTAAAAAAATAAAAATCATATCAAATTAAATATGACATTATCAACAATCCAATATTAAAATAATACACATTTTTCTTTTTCTTCAATATCAAGTATTAAAAAAAATTATAATTGTGTAAATATTAAATCATAATTATAAATAATAATAAAATAAATATCAAATGTGAAATTTTTACAAAATTGAAGATTTTATGTCTTGAAATATAATTCACCGTTTGAAAATAAAAAAAATGTAATCAAGAATGTTATGAAAAAAAAAATATTTTGAAAATTTGAATAAACTTGGTAGATATTAAATGAGTTACAGTGTTGAGAAAGAACAAAAAATTTGTCAACTAAACAAAGTTCTTATGAAACAAAACCAAGGGCCGCAGAAAATATAAAAAAGCTAAACTTTTGATGCTACTCAGTAAATTAAGGATTTGTAAAATTAAATCCTTAAAATTAGGAGTAAAATATTATATATAAAAAAATTAAACAATAAATAAAATATTAAAAAAAGTAAAAATAATTAAATGTGTGTCTTAAAACGATTCAATGAAATTGAAGTTTGTATTTTTCAAAATGCAATACATCATTTGAATTAAACCATACAAAGATAATTTGTATAATCAAGTTGTGATGAGAAAAAATATATATATTGAGTCTAAGTGAATTTTATGAATTTTTAAAATTGAATAATTGAAAGAAAATAAAAAGAATTATGCAACGAAAATAAAAGAAGAGCTACAAAATTAAGAACCGGAGAAAATAATTAATATAATTAGTTTTTTAGGTTTAATAAAGTATTAGTGTTTTAATAATTTAAAATGCAAAAATAAATACAAAGATTAAATATTATCTATTCGTCTTAATCCTATCTATATCCAAATTTTGAAAAAATGAATATTATTCACACCTATATACATATTAAGAAGTTTGATAAGATGTTTTCATTTAGCCTTTCCTTTTCAACGTTGAATTTACTAAATTTCCATCTGGATTTTCATAAGGACTTTGATTAATTTATAAGTTAAGAATTTACATATAAATGATTAGGTACTTCAATATGAAGCTTTCGTATATATGACTCGGTAATCTATGAAGTTTTTATATCAATTACTTACATCTCGTAATAAACCAATATATATATATATATATATATATATATATATATATATATATATATATATATATATTATATATATAATATGGTGTTTTAAATTATGTTTTTGAAATTTTCCATCAAATAAAAATGTATTTAGAGAAACTTAGTATCTAGATTTATAAAAAAGTTATTAATTATCATATTTTTCATATAGAACAGCGTACAAAAATGGTTTAAATAAAAATAAAGAGGTAAGATAAGAGAGCGTTGAACTCAAAGTTTGCATGTGAGATTTAAATATATCTAAACCAAAGATAAAGGATGTAAGAGATTAAGAGTGTATTATTAATTTATTATATATAGGACTAGACATTTTATTAAGATAGATTTTAATTCGTTGGTTTAATATTATGTATAAAAATTAAATTTTAAATTTATTTCAATTATATAAAATTTGAGATTGACATTGAATTAATCTTATTTTAGTTGATATAAATTTTCAACAAACAAATGTAATTCAAAAATATACTAAATAAGATACCAACAAGTTTCGATTTTGTGACATTATTCTTGGTTGATTTTTAGTTTTGGTTCTTCCGTAGATGGGCAAAGGAAAATTCGATGGTTGTACTGAATATTTTGTTGTCTACCATAGCAACACTGGAGGAAACAAGGCACTTTAATTATTAAATGTGAGTAGCATGTGTATTGATTTTGTACGGATTGGGGAGTTAAACATCATCCACTGAGTTTGCTTGGAATGGTAGACGATAGATTAAAACAAAAGGAGGAGCCTTTATGTAAGTAAAAACGGGAACATATGAAGAAGGAAGATGACAGGGTTGCAATTAGCCAATTACTTTAGGACAATCTCCAACATTTTAGTTTATTTTCTATATTTAAAATATTTTAATTATATCACGTTATTTAATATTGTTAAGGTGTTTTTGTATAGGGTTAATAATTATACGAGATAATAACCAGATAAAATATTTAGAGTGTAGATGATACTATATTTCAATTTCTTTAGCTTTTAAAATCGATTTTCGACTTTTCAAAAAAGAATTAAACCGTTTTTTTTTTGTCCCATAGTAATTGATTATATTAAACTAGTCTGAGATGAACTAACACAGTACTTTTTTTTTTATATTTTCATCGCACTTTACTAACATATATGCCAGTGCATGGAATGAGTTACGAAATTATGTAGTTCCTTTATCTCAATTACTACCAAAAACATACTATATTATTAACGAAATTATACTGATAGAAAAAAAATTGTTACTAAAATAGTATTTATCAATTCATTTTACTGAAAAATTTTAAATACAAATAAAAAAATTCATCAGTAATAGATCCATTAATAAAATTTGTCGAAAATATATAATTTTTATTATTAACATATATTTTCATCAATAAATTCTATTAATAAAATGAATATCAAAGTTTTTATTTTAGCTTTGATTATTTGATGGATAATGAATTTTTAAAATAAATTGATAAATTCGTCAATAATTAAATTTTTTTAAAATTTTGTTGTTAATTTCATTGATAATTGAATTTTTGAAAATGTTTAGATAAGCTTGTCGTAATTATATTTTTAAAAATTTGATGGTAATTTCATTGATAAATTTGATGGTAATTTCATAGTAAAATGAATTTTAATTTTCTAACCAAATTTGAAAAAATGTGTGTTATAAGTTATATGAAAGTAGGTGGAAAGAAGAGAAAAAAAAGAGAAGAAAAAGGAGAAAGAAAAGAAGGAAAGGAGACGATAACGATAACATAATAATAACAACTGTAATAATGACAATAACAAAAGAAGAGATGAAATAAAAAAAAAAGAAACAAAAAATAATAGAAACATACAATAAAAAAATTGAAAACAAAGTTAGAATTAATTATATGTATAATCATAATTAACAACAGAGATTAGAATTGTCTTACGATTCACATTATATACGAATATATTAATTTTAATGTAAGGAGGATAGTAGAATATAACTATATAAGTTTACTTACATGACAATGTTATTTGCAATTTTTAATCTATTTTGATAATAATATTTTAACTTGTTTTCATTTTACAATGAGTCCGTGATGGCACACATATCACAAAGATATTAGAAATAAGGTTTAATAGCCAATTTAGTCCCCACTTTGGTTGAAAAATCTCAATTTAGTCCCTCGTTATAAAAGTGTTTTACATTAGTCCTAACTTTTAAAATAGTGGGTCAGATTGGTCCCTTTCGTTAAATATAAGTTAACGAAATTAATGGATGATGATGTGACACAGCTTAAAGCTAATGTGTTAGATTGGTCCCTCGTTAGCTTTAAGTTGTGTCACATCATCATCCATTAATTTTGTTAACTTATATTTAACAGAAAGGACCAATCTGACCCACTATTTTAAAAGTTAGGACTAATTCAAAACACTTTTATAACGAGGGACTAAATTGAGATTTTTCAATCAAAGTGAGGACTAAATTGGCTATTAAACCTAGAAATAATAACTATTAACATCACGTATTTGGCAAAAGTTAAGTGCCTTAAGTGATCTATTAAAATAATGTTGTTACCGACCTTGCATTTTTGGATGAGGAAGCTTCAAGACTACTCTTATATTAAAAACATATTAAATATGGTAATAACATGAATGTTGCACTATAATGGATGATCGGACAACCACACCACTAAAGAGTAGCGATCGGTCACGTAGGTTTGAATCCTCGAATTTAGACAAGACAAGATGAAAACTATCCGGCCAGACATGGTTAGAGACCGAACAGACATTCTTAACAACAAAACACTTCTTAAAAGACAATACAAATCAAGGTTAAGAGTAAGTATCAATTACTATGTAATGAGCTAAGATTAGACCATGATTAGGATTGTACTAACCTTATGTCCATCTCAAAAACTATAAATAGAGTCAAAGGTAAGAGGTAGGTGATTGCATTTATTGTGAATTTAAAACTTTGTTCTGACACCGTCTGGATTAACTACTGACTTAAACATCAGAGTATCAGTTAACCCTGAATTAAGTTAGAGCGTTGACGAAAGAGAACTTGGACTAAAACGAATATAGTTACCTCTACAACTAAAGAGTAAAAGTTTAAAATACATTTTATAGAGTTATTTGAGCCTACACCCGAACACTTACTGTATTAATGTTCATAGACTTTTCTTTCAATTTTTATATCATTTTATGGTAGAACATCATTGCTAAAGTTTTTTTATGGTAAAGCTTTTTAAGTATCCACAGAGGTTATGGGAAAAAAGTTACAATTTCTTAATTTATATTATCAAAATGTTTTTTTATCTACAAATATTGTATATAATATATAATATTAGAAGAATTAGAAGTCCTTCAAATTTAACAATGATAAAATTTTAATTGTAAAATAACACGTGAATTAATTTATTATCATTAACTAAGAAATTATATATATTGTGTTCCCATTATTACGGGAATAGATACATGATTAACATCTCTGACTTGAATTTCTTTAACAAGATCCAAATCAAACACTTTTTCATTATAGTCATGAAATAAAACGATATCAACATTAAAGGAAATATATATATATATTATATATATATATATATATATATATATATATATTATTTATTTATTTATTTTTGAAAACTAGAGTAACGAAGAATGCAACACTCATATAGAAATTATAACCATTTATTACGTCTTGAAGCCTAGAAAATGATTAACCTTGAAACATAAAAATTCAAGGTCATTAACAACTTCAAGAGCAATATTTAGTCTAATGGATCACTGTATACACAACTGTTGGTTATAACTGACATTAATACTTGTTAATTCTATAAATCAAATACTCTAGCGTATAAATTATTAACTCAGTTGCTAAATAAATTCAAAATCGTTATAAAGTAAATTAAAAGAACAAGTATATCGTTAACACGTAGGTGAATTCATATTGGATTGTTCTGATTATGTTCATTGAACGAAAACAATAAGAAAAGTAATGCATAAATTAAATAAAAGACTTATGATTCCATCCCTTAATTGCATTAAAATCTATGTAACGATAAATATTATTGAGACCAAAGACTTGCCCGGTTACTTAAAGACAACATATTGTAATTTTTAAGTAAAACAACTACAAAAGTAAGGGTTTAATATAAAATTACAATGTAGCTTTATTAATTGTTTTACTTAAAATCAAAACGTGTTGAAGGGTGTAAAAACTTTATTTAAAAAAAATGCTAAACAAACATATGTAGCTAAATACCAAATTCTAAACGGGAATCATGTCATTAATTTAGTAAAAAATTTATTTTTATTTAATGCAAATAGAAATGCGAAAGATGAATCATATTTTGAATTTTCTTTCAACATTACAAATGTCCAGAAATATTTTGGTAGTTAATACAATATAAATTGCTTGTGTAAAAATGATTAAGCATTTAACTCTTTTTAGATAGAAATTCATTTTCAATTAAAATGCAAGAAAATAACTGGTGAATAAAAAATTAAATAATAGATGGTGAATACAGCTGAGGAATAAAATTACATAGTGGGTTCCAAATGCCACTTGCTGTTACCGTGTGAATTTTTGTCCTCAAAATATCAAACAAATAATATGTTTTCCATTATAAATTGAATTATTTTTAATATCTTCACTTAAGTTTATGTAAAGAAATAAATATATCTTTTATATTTTCACTCTCTTAAAAAAAACATTTTTTATATCCCTTGAAGTTTAAATTTTGGGATATCAAATGAGATCAAGAAAAAATTACTTAACCTAATATTAGAACAAAATTACATGAGATATAAGGAAATTTTGTAACTTATGGGGCACAATAGAAACTATCCCAAAGAAAATATATGATCTTAAAATTGCATTTACTAGATCAAGATTGGTAAGATCAGATTTATCACATTGGGGTTTTGGTAGAGGCTGTTTCTTCCTGCACAGCTTAAAATATGTGAATTTCCGAATTTCGCTTTCCTAAACACAATAGACCAATTCCAGAAATATCTATCTGGAAGAAACTCATCAATTCTAGAAAGATCTTTCCGGAAGGACTATACCCACCCCTATTCCGGATCAAAATTTCCGAAAGGCAATATTTCTGTAATGGAGTGCAGGAAGAAATTTGATGAGGGTACAAAAAGAAACACTCAAGTCTCAACCTTGAATATCAATGAGATTAGCTTGAACAACATGCGAAAGGGATTAATTTTTAGTGGGCTAGAGTTGGTAGGTTGTTTTTACTGGATCAGGTTTTTATAGATCTAAATTACTACAACAGATTTTGATAAAAGGAATTTTGGTAGATTACATTTGGATTAGATCCAATCAAGAGGATACTAATATAATAACAACAATAAAGTTAAGGGTGTTGCTTCCTTCACCACTACCATATACTTCCTCCACCTCCCCACATTATTTTAAATACAATTATATCCTTAAGTTAAAAAGATTTTTACTTTTACCCTATTTTATATAATTTGAAACCCTAATTTTATTTTCCCAGCACCCACCCATGGAACTCTCTTCTGCTTTCTCCATTTTCGTTTCACCTCCCCACCTCCCGCACTTCCATTCCTTTTTCTTCTTAGATTTTTCTTGTTTGAAAGCTTCCATTGCCGCCGTGGTGTGAAGGAGTCTCGCCACCGTGGTATGGAGGAACATCAAGGAGCGTCCAGAGCATCAACCAGTGTGAGGAAGTATACATCAACGGAGGTGACAGATGTCCCCTAATAAAACAAACTCTAAAATAAAAAAAGTAACCTTTAAACGGAGGTGACATCTTCAACGGATGTCAACATCCGTTTAAGGTAAAACGGATGTCAACATCCGTTTAAGGTAAAACGGATGTCGACATTCGTTTTTCCTTAAACGGATGTTACATTCGTTTTTCCTTAAACGGATATTACATCCGTTTTTCCTTAAACGGATGTTGACATCCGTTGAAGGATGTTGACATCCGTTGAAGGATGTCACCTCCGTTTAAAGGTTACGTTTTTTATTTTAGGATTTTATTTCAAGGTTTATTCGAATACGAGGAAGCACGACACGCACTGTACCACTCCAAGCACTACACCACGAGAGGGAGACTGCTTGATAATTCTTTCCACCACCACCAACCTTTGTAACTTGTAGTATCTCACAATGACGAAAGAAAGAGAGGAAGAAATATAATGTTAAAATGAAAGAAAAGTATTTTACTCATGTACGAGACTAGAATAGGTTATTAGTGAAATAGGTTGTGAATGGGTAAAATTAAAAAATAATAACCCTAAAAATAAAGTTTTACTGAAAGACAAAATAGTAAAGGGGAGGTGGAGGGAGAAAAGTGTGGTGGTGGAGGGAGCAACACCCTAAAGTTAAATACAAACAAATTAAACATGCGTATTGATTGAAAATCAAAACTATATTAAAGATTTTAAAAATAGACATGAAAGTGATTTAGTAAAAGAAACTTGAAATCATTACTTTTGGAAATCATATATTATATATATATATATATATATATATATATATATATATATATATATATATATATATATATATATTAGCAATTAGATGAGTCTTTACTTTAAGCCAATTCAAATAGATTGTTATCTTCATTGTCATGAAGAGCTCAAAAAAAAAGATGAACAATAGAAGAAATGAATAACCGGAGAGAAGGATGGAAATCTTTTAAGAAATTCAAGGTTTTCTAAATTTTCTTCTATCTTCAAAGCCTTCCCCTCTCTTGAAGAAGAAAAAGTAAGTTAAAGTGCCACATAAGTAATAACAGTGTCAAACACTACACGGTATGAGCATTAACTTAGGGGTAAGGAAGATCTTTGTCCAAGTTGCGCTTAACTTAATCTAAGTGATGCTCAATGCAATTTATCACTAAGAAGTGACATTCTATGTGATCCAAGTGTCGCTCAACACCACTTGTCACTAGGAAGGGGCTTCTAACCCCATGTTGAATTTTCTATTAGTTTTCATGGCATTAGACATGACTCTTCTAGTATCCAATATAGGTAATATTTTGGTTTTTAATTTCAAACTTTTAACTATACTTATTTGGTTTTCAATCTTTTTTGCTTGAATCAAGTACTTTTTATTCAATTATTAGATAAAAAAATAATAAAGATTAATGGTATGATTATATGAGAGTAATTAATATTCAACTACTTATAAAATAAGATAAGATAAAAATGAGGACTAAGTGAATTAAAGGCTGAACAAGAGTTAACTTTGTTAATGTAAAGTGATCAATAATAATAATAATAATGAGAATTAACATTATCACATTTTAGCATTAAGAAGCCCAAGGTGTAAATGTTAAGTATTTTGTGGAGTCTTAGACGATCATGTATTAAAGTAGCTTATTATAAGTAGAAAAGATTGAAAGAGTGAGATTAAGGATTGGAGTCTTAGATGACCATGTAATAGACAACCTATGACTTTTACTTACATTTATACTTTATGGCCTACAGGTGTGTGGCACTTTGATCAAAGTCTGCTTCATGATGTCACTTGAACTTGGACAGTCTTTATAGTCTTTATTATTAGTTCTCGTTTACATTTTCTCTTCCATTGACTTATGAGTTGTTTTCTTATTTAGAAATAGAATTTAAATTTTTTTCATCTATACTAAGATGTAAGAACTTATAATGTTGTAGCAGCAAGTATCTTATGTAAAAGACTACAAACATATTATGCAATATCATTTGATATCTCCTTTTCAACTGTCATTCTCCAGTAGAAATATCAGTGGTTAGTTTGACTTTATGTCACGAAAAATTTCATAATCTAAACTAGTGGAATGAAACTAGGGTCTCTGCCCTTCGGTAATTACTGAAGGCCTTTGTCCTTCGGTAATTACCGAAGGCCTGTGCCCTTCGGTAATTACCGAAGTCCTTTGCCCTTTGGTAATTTTTTAAGGTCTCTGTCCTTCGGTAATTACCGAAAACTTCTGTCCTTTGATAATTACCAAAAAGCAAAGACCGTCAGTAATAGTTAGCAATAAACGATTTATCGACGGGAAACTGACTATTGCTAATCCGTCGATAATAGACATTATCGACGACTTTTTAGCTAATCTGTCTATAATGCCCTCTTTTTTGATAGATAGTGTCTATTTTCTACCTATTTCATCTGAAAATCTCTCTCATTACTCGTCTCGTTACCCTTTTAAGTATCATGCAAAATTTTTAAATTTTGTTATACTTAAAAATATTCATAAATACTTATAACTATATATATATATATATATATATATATATATATATATATATATATATATATTATTTTTAAAAGTATTTAAAAATAAGTCTTTAAAATATAAATTTAGATAAAAAATCATTTAAGGGTACAATTCAAACAAATTATACAGTAAAATATTAGTACAAATAAATTTCGTCTTTATAAAGCAAGAAATTTAAATGAGTTGTATCAAAGTATAAGTTTTAAAATATTAAATTATTTTTAAAATAACTTCAATTTCATATGACTAAGTAAAAAATATAAATGTATAAAAAATAATTTTAAATAATTTTCTTTAATAATTAGTTTTATTTATTTAATAATTTTATTTTTATCATTTTATATCTCAAAAAAAAATTCAAATAAAACTTTCAAACAATGATCAGTGGATAGTGAATATTGACGAGTAAAATATTCATATTCATTATCCAGATATATTTATCAAAAGTACGTATTTAATATTCGTTACTAATTCCATCGATTCATGAGATGTTGGGGTATGTTGATGGAGCAGAGATGCAAATTGTAGTGGAGGGTGGCTATAAATAGATATTAGTCCATACTGATTTTACCATGTGCGGATCATCATCTGTGGCTATTTTTATTACTCTATTTTTATCTAACTGATGTGAAAGCTATATCTTTTTACTGTACTACACTATTCAAGTGACTCTGCTGTAGTTATTGTTGCTGAACCAGGGGTCACTAGAGCTATGATAAAAGTTAAAACAGACAATGGTAGAAGTTGAATTTAACTTTTCTTACTATTATTTAAAAATTATAAAATTAATTTGGTAGGCTTAGAAAGAAACATAAAAAAGATTATAGATGCACTTTTTCACTAATAAAATATTAATTAATATTTGTTAATAAAAAAAATAATCTGAAGGTGTATTCCTCTTTTTTGAATTTACAAGGAATATGTTTGACTCTGTTCCTTGATTTGGATTTTGTAGGAGGAGTGAGATAGTGGTGGTGATGAGGTGTAATAGATATATGCAATAAAGTTAGTAATAGATAGAAAAATAGCGGTTTAGCTGTCACAAGAGTGTAAAACAAATTTGGAAGTAGTTTGTTGGTAGCCTTTGCATGTATGGTGGTATATGTGACAGGTGGATCCAATAGGGATTTCGACTTAGTAGGGACCACATGCATTTTCTTTTTCATGTTGATCCGAAAGTCCTATGATGTAACAGTCTACCAGGATTGAATTGTTTTCCCATGGTCATCACTGAAATAAGAGGGAGAAAAGTCAACCTGAGTGGACGTAACAAATAGTGTTAGAGAAATTACAAAATCTTCTTTTTGATATTTAGCTTGGGGGATTTGATGTGTATGGTTATTTCCATTTGGTGGCTATTTAGTATTTATGCTTCTAATACATAAAAATAACATAACTTTTATTTTCTGACGAAAAAATGCATCCCTATTTATGTTTATTATTATTATTTTAAGGGAAAAGCTAGGTCACCCTTTCGAACTTGAGGAAAAAGGTTTCTCGAGAGGGTAATGTCATGAAAGAAAAATGGGTCAGATAGAGAAAGGCATGGTGATATCAAAGTAAGAGAGAAATTATTCATGGTAAAGTTTCACAACAATAAATGAGGGCCATATATTTTTTTTTACTCCCTTCTGTTGGAATTTTTTTAAGGGATATATCCGAAATATTTACGGTCAATAAGGAGTTTTTTTAACAAATAACAATTGGGTCTAGTTTTTATTTATTTTTTATCAGTAAATATATCAATAGTGGAACACTTATGTTCTAACCATTTTAAAAGAAATATATACAAAGTTATTCTTTTGTTTATGGAAAATTTTTTTCAAGATCTAAAGATAAAATGTATACAAAAAACCTATCAGAAATCTTTCCGTGTGAAACCAAAATACAACATAGATCTGAAATGTATAGGACATGTTAATCTTTAATATATATGATACAAATAGAATATAGAAATATATCTAAATTTAAATTTATCATTAGGAGCTATTTGAATAATGATAATAATAACATGTGATTTTTCAAATGTAAAAGACCTTAAGTATCACTTTTGTTTTCTTCTTTATAAGATGAAAAGAAAATAAAACCCTAATATATATAATATTTTATCTACAAATGAGCACTATATACCTTTTCTAACTTCTGTAAGTATTCTAATAATTATCAAATCAAAATATTATTTTAACATATATATATATATATATATATATATATATATATATATATATATAATATATATATAATATATATTATATATATATATATATATATATATATATATATATATATATATATAATAACCTTTTATGATAATTATGTTTTTGGTCTAAATCTAATAATAACATACCACTTTATATTTTTTAGCTAATTAACTATATACATGGACAATACATTACATAATAATCATACTCATATAAATTTGTTTATTTTACTACACTATATTAATACAATTATAAATAATCAATAAAAAAATAAATCAAACAATTATAAATATATCGATCAAAATATCAAACTTTGAGAAATAATCATGCAAGTTTTTCAGTTTTAACAGTTGATTTTTTTCACAACATGTTTTATTTTGTAATTGAACCATGAAGAATGAAATGTTTAAAATACACTTATATAAAAACAAAGAAATTTCATAACATTTTTTTTATATATTTTAAGTATAAAGACATGAAACAATTGAATGACATAAAAAAAGGACACAAAAACTAAGTTTTAATATTTTGGATTAAAAATGTGTACAACTCATATCTTCTTGTTGTTAAATCCTCTAAGTCTATCTTACTAAAAATAATTCTAGTAATGGTAGATTCTATTATGCTTTAGAATTTTGGATTGCAAAACTTAAAAATATATTTTAACTTGTACAATTATTTTCGAAAACTATTTTTGATTGTATAGTTCGAAATACACTTTTTAATTTAAAATGTATTCAAATTGTATAATCAATAACATGTTTATGGACTATGGTATAAAAAATACATATTTAAATTTTAAATTACATATTTTGAATTGGATTTCAAATTATACAATTAGAAATATTCCGAACCCATGGATAATTTAACTTTTATTTGGGCGAAGGTACAAAAAGAAAGCACGAAGTGTTAAAAGGAATTGCATGGCAGATAAAGAAATACTAAAAAAAGATTGGAAAAAATTAAAAATATAAAAAAACTTCTTGTGAACAAAATATAAACCTTAATCTAGGTACGAATAATTGTAATACATAGTAGATTAGTAGTGATGATCCATCTTTATTCTGAACAAATGGTATAAGAATATCAATAGATAATAGATGAACAATATTTTAACACGATAATAAATTCTCAACAATATTATCTAACATATTTTAAATTAAAATTCTTTTAACAAAATCATCAAAAAAGTACAGCTGTCAAAAAGAGTAATCTGACGCGATCCGGCCCGGCTCACCACGGGTTGATCACTTAGTGAACCAACTCAACCCGGCTCATTTATTAGCGAACTGAAAAAATTTGAACTCAATCGACCCACCACGGGTTGGTGGGTTAAACGGGTTGGTTCACTTACTCATTTAATTATAAGTTTTTTTAAAATAAAGAAATTACAATTTTTTAATTCAAATATAAATAAAAGTCACACTAAAATGATGTTAAACTTCAAAATGAAAAAAAAAAGTATCATAAAATTCAAGCGTAATCCAAAAACATGTACAAAAGGTAGTGCTGTCAAAATGGGTTGTAACCCGCGAGCCAACCCGGCTCACCACGAGTTTGAGTCGGGTTAGGTTTGAAAAATATGTAATTTTTTTATGCGGGTTAGTTTTCAACCCGGTTCACTTAGAACCCGACTCACTGGGTTGAACACGTGGTGAGCCGGGTTGGCTCACCAATTTAATTATTTATTATTTTTTGTTTCAATATTATTAGTTAGCATTTTTTTATTATATTGTAGATGATGATAAAAAAGATGTTTCTAAGAGAGAAAAATATTATAGATTTATCTATTCAAGACTTTAATATTATAAATAGACAATTGATACAAAAATTATCAATATTAAAAACTTATTTGTTGACCTTTTGTTCATGTTTTTGGATTACACTCGGATGATATGATACTTTTATTTATTTATTTTGAATTGTCTTTGGAGTTTAACATCATTTTAGTGTGACATTTTTAGATTTGAATTAAAAAGTTGTAATTTTTTAATTTTAAAAAAATTATAATTAAATGAGCTACTGAGCTAACCCGTTTAACTCACCAACTCGTAGTGGGTCGGGCAGGGTTCGAATTTTTTCAACTCGCTAATAAGTGAGTCGGGTTGAGTTGGTCACTAAGGCCTTGTTCACTTGCATGGATTTGGGAGAGAGTAATTGAGGGGATTTGAGAGGATTTGAAGATAAATTTTTTTGTTCTTTATTTGAGTGAATTTAGAGGTAAATGAGAGTGGATTTTGAAGTAAATTTTTTTAATCTGTCACGTCAATAAAATCTTACATTAATTTTCAGAAACTTTACTTCCAAATCCACTTTCATTTACCTTCAAATTCACTCAAATAAACAAAAAAAAATTATCTTCAAATCCTCTCAAATCCCCTCAATTACTCTCCTCCAAATCCATTCAAGTGAACAAGACCTAAGTGACCAACCCGTGGTGAGTCGGGTTACCCGTTTTGACAGCTCTAACAAAAAGGCAAACAAATAAGTTTTTAATATTGATAATTTTTGAATCAGTTGTCCATTTATAATATTAGATTCTGGAATAGATAAATCTATAATATCTTTTCTCTTGAAACATCTTTTTCTTTATCACCATCTACAATATAATAAAAATAATGTTAACTAATAATATTGAAACACAAAATAATAAATAATTAAATTAAATTAGGTGGATTGGTGAGTCAACCACGCTCACCACGGGTTCAATCCGGTGATTCGGGTTCTAAGTGAGCCAGATTAAAAACTAGCCCGCATAAAAAAATTACATTTTTTTTAAACCCAACTCAGCTCAAACCCGTGGTGAGTCGGGTTAGCTCGCGGATTATAACCCATTTTAACAACGCTACAAATAAGTATTGTGAGATAGAAAATGATATTGAATATGATAATTTACATTGATAATGTATTGTTAAAAAATATATATAGTAATATACAATCAAGATCTTATAATTATGATAATATAGATAAATATCTTCATGCTGATTTATAATTACGATAATATAAAAAAATAATTTTGTATTTTGATTTATAATTATAATAATATAGACAAATAATTTCTTAAATAAGATTCGATGAATAATTATAATAATTACTGTAATATTATATCATAAAAATATTAATATTGTGAATCATCAAAATCAAGAGTGAGCTAGGATATTTGACAGAGCATTTAATTCTGTCTAACTTTGTACATTAATATTTTTAGATAAATCATAATTAAAAGGTGATAATAATAATTATTTATTTTAAGGATGAGTATGGTTAAGAAAAAAAAGTTATGCTGTAGGAATGCAAGGAAATATATTTCTGTGGTTAATGTTGCGTACTGTGAAGTAGTTTTGAGACGGAAGAATTTGTCAAAATAATATAGTAAATGATGAAATTGACAAAACTAGTATAGATTGAGTGAGAATGTATTGACGTAGGAAGGAAAACTAAGACAATCAAGATTGGAATGGAATCAACATACATAACATATGAAAAGTGTTGGGTTTCTGTTCTGTTTTGTATGCAAGTACCTAGAAACTATTAAGGCCAAAAATGAACTACAAGATATACAACAACATTGGAAAAGCTCTAGAGGCAACACAAAATGAAGGAATTAAGATATGAAAACTAAAATTGCATATGGAAAAGCAGACTTCATATAATATTCACCAGAAAAAGTACATCACATATGCAACACATATCTTCACGAGGAGATGACAAGTTTTATGAAAAAACATTAGTGTAAAAAAGTCTTTTCATACTATAATTTTATATTAATTATAATTTATTAGGTATAAAATGTAGTATGACGACACTTTGGTAAATATGAAAAGTTTTTCTACGGATTCATAATTGATATAAAAAGTGTGATATAATGATAAAATTATAATAATTTATAAAACTTTTTTATATCAATTCATTTTGTAACCACTATAAAAAGAGATGTGGTGATACATTTATAATATTAAATAAGACTTTACAAATGGTAGATTTTATTTAAATGAAAATGTGTTTTTTTTTTCATTCCTTGCGAAACTTTATACGCTACTTAGTTTTTTCTCTGTCATTCTCAAGCTTTCTTATTTTTTTTCCCTCGTCATCGTCTTCTACCTCCATACCCACAAAAATGCAAAAGTGGAGTCGGGACCTCCGTCACGAAATTTGTTTGAATGAAGAAGTGTTGAATTTAGATTATGTTTGTTCGAGTTTCGTTTAATGCGTTTTAATTTTTGTTTAATGAGGAATTATTATATAAAGTTTATGTTTTTGTTTAATTGATATTTTGTTGATATTTTGTTTGTGTTTCGGTAGGGATTTTGTGAGACCGAGACACTAACCTTTGACTTGTGTGTTTCGCTTGTATGCTTTCAGTTTAGACCGATCGGTCCTCTTCCGTATTGACCGCTCGGTGAATTTCAGTCTTGATCGCTCGGTCTTCCTCGTGCAAAAGGGGAAAGGTAGCTGCAAAAGACACTCTGACGCTCAAATTAGGAATGATTTTATAAACTGTTTATTACAGTTAATTAGGAATGATTTTATAAACCCTTATTTATAGAGTTTAAAGGAATCTGATCAATTAATTTATCTCTTAATGATCATTAATCAAACCTTAACTGCCTAACGGTAGTCGTTGCTACATTTATTTGTGCATTAAATCTGTTCAACTATTGTCTAGACTGTCCAGCTAAGAAGCTGGTCGAGATCGATCGGTAATCTGAGATCGATTGGTAGCCTGTAAGCGCATAGTAACAATTTGGTGTGTATGGTTGTTGTGGAAAAATGTTGGTCTTGTGTTATCAATTAATTGCTTTCTTTCCATTCTATATTTGTATTTAAATATTTTTATATTAGTTGCTTCTTAAACTAGTATAAAAAGTAAATTTTTTATATCAGTTTTGCGATCAATATTAAAAGTTCAATATTTTATAGACCTCTGTTTCTTGGTCTGTGAATCGATATAAAAAGTTTTTTAATTGGTATAAAATAAATTTTCTAAAAAAATAACAGTTGCAAACATTTCAACAATTTTAATGGATATGAAGTTATAGCTTTTTTTTAGGTTCCTTATTTCCTAATCGGGTAGATTTTTTTAATACATGATAAACAAGTATCATGTTATTGGTTTTTTATATAAAAATATAAAAATATGTGATGTAAATGAAAATAATATAAGTATATATATATATATATATATATATATATATATATATATATATATATATATATATATATATATATATATATATATATATATATATACTTTGTATATGGGCTAAAATATCCCAAATATTATAGTATAATTATATAATTATTTGCTAATAAATAAAGTTATTTGCTTCAAAACTATATTTGTATGCCTTTTGTTTTATGCCAAAAAATTTTAGTTCTACGGATTTTTTTAACTCTGGCTAGTTATTTATTTTTGCATTATGTCTTATCTAAAAACACAGGAACAAACACCAAACTCCGTGTATACTAAATAAGAATATTAGTAAATACATTATCATATCTTCAACGTGTATTAACATTAACTTAATTGTTTAATGATAATTTTTAAGTCTCCTGGAAGCGAAAAACTTGAAAGATTAGTGATTATTTCTCACATATTTTGTAAATATTAAAAATATATTTTAAGTTTAAATTAACTTTTCAAACTAAGCTAGATTTACATATATTTATATGTTAAAAATTAATTTTAATTTTAATCGATGTAAAAATTTTAATTATAAAATTAAATATAGATATTTGTAATGAATAATTTATGTATAGACTATTGTTATTATTATAATAAAAGAATTAATTTGGATGAGATTACATATATTAGTGATAAATGATTAAAATTGAAGGTTGTGTAAGCTTTGTTCTTGTGCTTATGCGAAGTTGTCACGAGACACTTCAAGTGGGGGTACATTTCTTCGCATCGCACCTTCCTACTCAAACCTTAACTTTGTTTTTTATCGCTTCCCTCACCGAAAAGAAAGAATGTAGAACATGAAATGGTAAACTTCGCTCGTGAAAGTAAGTAGTTGCGTGCACCTTATTTTTTCCTTTCTTGCAATACGTCAAACACGTGGCAAACTCTTTTGCGAAAGAGACAGATCTAAACAATTTCATCAATCTTCATCTTTGTTTTGTATTTTTCGATTATAATCGATATTTGATTAAACCTTTTGTTTGGTAGATTCAGGAATTAATTGATGACCTTGGTTTGAGTGCTTGATACTTCACTAACATACATTTTTGGATAGTTAGATTTTAAATATGTCGATAAGGTGGTTCCTAGATAATTCTAAATGGGAATCGCAAGATCTTATTTTGAATTAATGGTAAAATAAATATTAATAATTAAACAGAATAATGAAAATCTCAGAACACTAAGAAAACGCGTTTAATGTAATTAAGGAAAACGTTGAAACTAAATTATGTTCATTTTTATTTAGAATTCTTGATATGTTAAAACAATATAAAGAAATATCATCATTATTATCTCAATTCAAAGAATATTACATTGGAATCATAATATTAACAAGGAGGGTTTAACTAGACAAGAAAAGAGTAAAGGAAAACATAAAAAGAGGAAAAAAAAAAGTTCATAAATCTTTGAAGAGACATCAGCTTCCTTATTTTTGTCCTTTGTCCAAAAAATAAATTCCAAGAAGAAAAGGGAGAGACAAAGCACATTCATAGGTGGCAACACTCCCCAAAAAAGAAAAAAAAATACCCAAAAGATATCTAATTCTCTTTTACTACCTTTATATATGTTTGAACGCTCGACATGGAAAAAAAGTGGTCAGTGCATATTTTTTTTCTTGAAAGATGATCAAACTCTTTTGCATCTTGGGCTACCCTTCGGTCTTTTCTTTTTATCATGACTCATTGGGAACTTTAATATTCTTTTTTCATTACCTAAAATTAAAATATTAAACAGAATAAAATAAGTAAAAGTTATATTTAAATATAACAAAAAAAATAAAATATATGATTTTTCTAACCTATGCAAATTTGTTTTCGTAAGGATGGTTTGAGTGAAAAATTACGATAAATAACTTATATCCTTTCAAAATAATAGAATAACTCGAAGAATTATAAGATAAAAATCAAGTTGAAAATAGTGATTACCAAAAAAAAGATTTTCAAACTTACATCAACAAAGTCAAGAAAAATATTTCAATTTTTAGTAGATTTGGCTAGCTACATGATAGACTCATAGTAACTCATGTCAAAGACATTCAACATGGCACAGCTGAACGCATGGAATAATATATTAAGTTGAAAAGTAAGAATTTATGGCCTACGTCACTTATTTATTTCCTTTGATTGAATTTATTTTACTAACAAGTCAAACTTATATTTTTATAAATAATCACGGGATATATAAGTGCATCACTAGATATCTAGTTAGAAATTATAATATTAAAGAAACTTAACATATTTATTCTAGTTGGAAAAACTACAATACAGTCTTTACTGTGTAGTTGTGGATAATTCCACTTCATATGGTAATAAAATATCATAGGTAAATGTTTTGCAAGCTTGTAGAAGAAAATAATCGTTGAGAAATATTGCTATTAATTATTAGCGGGCAATCGATAATGATTGTGGACATGTAATATACGTCAAGATTTTGAAGAATTAACGAAAGTAGCAATGCCTCTAACTTCCATAACTTGGAAGAATCTGTTGTGCTTTTTATCTCTTCTGCCTATGCAACCCTACTTTTCCGTCGTTACGAAATCCGAGACTATTTTATCCAGAAGTCTAAAATGGTGAGAGACACTAAAATAGAAGAAAACTTCTAAGTTAGGTTACTAATTAATAATATTGTAAATTTCTTTAAGCAGAGGATTCTTGGGTGGAACCTATACTGATAAGATGTTATAAGTAAAATTTAATTCCAAGTAGCTAAGGTAACGCAATGAATTGGAAAGAGAGACATTGAGTGCGCTGCGCTCTACGTACTCAGCACGTAACTCTCCATTCACACTTAAATTACAACATCGATGGACATCAACTTGATAGTTGATACCCCAACTCACGCATCGACCTTACATTTTTATCCAAAACCAAAAAACGCTAATAAAATTAAAAGTAGCTAAGAGAGTAGATGCGCGTGTATATTACTTAAAAAATATGGCATCAGAAAGAAAGCAACCCAGAATTTGGTTCAAAAAAGAAGCATAGATTCAATAAAATAATCTTTAGTTTTGATTGGCCTAATGAAACTAATTTGAATTACCATGTTCTACATTTTACCACTTGCTTTGACATTTTTCTTTGAAAGTTGGTAGTAACTTAGCGGTATCATTTTCTCTTATTTATCGCTTTGCTAGAAAACACCATGCTACAATCCAGCGACCAGCCATTCTTCATCATTTCGTACAACTTCTTTAATTTGGTTTAATTTCACCATTATAACAAATTTTCCTATAACAAAAAAGATAATTGAGAATCAAAACTTCCTTATTTTCATGGCTACTAATTCACACAGCCAGACTCCGGGACTTTAAATGAACGATTTTCACAATTTATTTGCTTACATTGGCAGTGGAGAAACATGGTAATTAACACACATTAACGTTAACTAAAACAACCCCGGTGCTCCTCTGCGGGTAGAATAACTTTTACTTCGAGGATAAACGTTGGGTCTGGGTCTGACCTTGATCGCTTCATCTCCAAATTCGCAGGGCTTGTCTTCGTCGATCCTTCCAATTCCCACGCTGCGACTCCGAGGCATTTTGATTTTCATGGCTGCGGCTTCGCCAAAGTCAAAGGCAGTGCCATAGGTTCGGAGTGAGGCGGCTCTTATGAGCTCCTTGAAGTCGTCGTCGCTTGCGGTGGATCTGGTGGCTGAGCCAACGCTGAAGCTTCTGGGAAGCGTGCAAGGCTGGGCGGTGGGACAGCCCATGGCAGAGTCAACGTTGGATAATTGGGCAGAGCAATGGATCATGCCTCGGACGTACATGTCTCTGGCCTTCTTGAGGAACCTTAAGGGTGCCTTCATGTAGCGGGTGAGTTTGCTCTCTTTGGTTCTCTCTTTCTGCTTTGTCATGTTGGTTGCAACGTTTCCTCAATCCTCCGTAACTGCTTTAGCGCATTATCTCTATCTCTATTTTATATACACAGACACAGTATGCTACGTTGGATGGGAAAAGGTAGCTAGTTATAAGTAGTTAATTATGCCAGTTTGGGACTATTTTTATTGCTCGATTCACTTTCTAAAGTAGGACCCCGGATCCTCTCGTGTATATCCTATCCCTTCTATCCGCATTTGAGAACGGGGTAATCATCTATTCACACCTAAAGTCGCTTTATAATGCAATTTTTTTTCTTTTAAAGGTACAATGCAAATTTGACACGAGACAAATTACACTATCTAGTGTCTTTTTTTTTCTCTTTTCCTTTATAAATATAAAAGATAATTTTTGTTAGTACCATTCTGCTCCTATCAAGAATGTCAAATGGTAACATTATCAAATGACCATTTTTTTAATTAAGAAAAATTTCTAGCATATTTTCATGCATTTTTTTCTATTAAAAAATTACCTTTCACTACTTATTATTATCAATCCTTTATTTATTGTACTATACGAAGTACACTAGTCGTCTATTTGAAGTGTACCGATCAAGGTCGCAGCAAGTCACCCCATGACCAGTCGGCGATCGGTTAGAGAGGCCGACCAACCATATCGAGTAGCCCTTCCATTGTAAGTATATATGTCAGCAGATATTAATGATTTATTAATGAATAAATTGTCATATCAAATATGAATATATTAATGAATAGATTGTCATATTAAATATAAATATATTGTATTAATAAATGGACTTGATTATTATAAGCCCTATAATTAGGTGATTAATATCCAAGTAAAAAGACTTTTTCATTCTACTCAAATAGAAATCTGTGAAGCATATCTAACTTGAACGTTAGACGGTTTTCTGCAGGTCAACCCCCAGTCGGCTTAGGGTACCTCAAGAAGTTTAGACCATTATGTGAAGCAGAGTCAGCAACCGATCGGAGTAAGTCAGAATCAGGAAGGATTATCGATCCTCAATCCCTTTCAACTGAAACACTTATTATATTATTGTTATTATTATTATTATCAATCCTTTTCATATGAACAATACTAATTAATCTTAAATTATAAAATACTTGTTTCTTATTAAATAATAACAATTCCTAATTATAATTATTTTTGTTCTTATTAAGTTTCATTAAACAGTCTTCGAAGTGCATGATTAACTTTTAGGAATTGAATAGCCGATTAATAATGACTTTGACCCGAGCTTTGTGACAACAACGAAAAGGAAAGTCTATCTCAAGTTAGTAAGAGTGGATGATATGAGAGTAAGAAGGAGTATTGAGTGATGAGTAAAAGTTAGTACCATGGTGGAATTGAGTATTTATAGGCTTTTTATAGCCTATAAAGGATATAACAACGAATTTTATGGATATGTTGTTAAATAATAATAGAAGTATGCATATCGGAAAACCACACTATCTTCCAATATTTTAGAGAGTATTACAATAATGGAACTTTCTGTTATTTTGAACCTATGAACAACACTGGACCGAGTTAGGGTGGGTGAGCACAATTCCTTTTATCAAAATAACTATTATAGCAAACAATAATGAACTTTTTTTCTACTATAATAAGAAAACTAAGTAATTAGACTTTAAGCATGCATTTGTTTTCAACAACATTCGTTTAAGAATAGATGTTTAACTGATCGATAGTTGAAATTTTAAGTCTTTTATAGAAAAACATAATTCCAATCTCATTCTTCATTATAGTGATTATCATATCAAGTCAATACCTCGATTTTTAAATTGTTGAAAGCCAAAGGAATATTTTAAAACTTGTGAAGGTCTTTCCTAACAATGAGAATTAAAATTAGGTTCCTCATACTCGAATATGTCAAAATATTATATTACGATTATATATTACAAATTAAAAGTACGTGAAAAATAAAATAAAAGTTGATTCCAGTGAGTTTTAAAAATCTAAAGGTCTTCAATAACTAGCTAGAGACTTCGTATAAACTACGATACTAGTCTCTTAAAACGTAGAAACTAGTCTCTTGAGCACATAAATGAATTTTGTATACACCAACAAAGTCTTGTCAGCATGCGCGCAAGGAAGCTAGTCAATTAATAACTATATTTGACCTTTTGTTAGTATAAAACTAGAACGGTTAATTTGATAAATTCTTAATAAGTTAATCTTAACGTACATTTAAACAAGTTCTCTTTTATTGCTTCACCAAGTGAATAGATTAAGAAAAAAGTTTCAATTTCTAATTCTTAAGTTAGGATTAATGATAAAATAGGTTTAATCTCTTACAAATACTTCCATTAACTCAAAAATACTTTTCAAAATTGTACAAAGTACTTAAAATATGAAATTGCAAGTTAACTTATACATTAATAATAAATTAATGTTTAATTAATTTTATTATTTGTAACTTATATTGGAAGGTTAAGGTCTAATTTAACTTATTTGATTGAGTTAACCCAATTCAGCTTGGATTTTATCCAATCCAACATTGTCTGATGTAGGTTTGACTTTAATCTATTTTATCTCAACCTCATTTAAAATGACTTGGCTTAAACTTGGTGTAACATGGGTTTTACCCAACTTGTTCCGATGTGGCATGACTCAACTTAACTCGATTCTTGATTCCATGTCGATCCGACACGACCCAATCCAACATGAATTTGACTTTATTCGACTTGATATGGGTTTGATTAGACTCAGTTTGATGTGAACCTGACTTGACTCCGTCTAACATGGATCTGACTCAACTTGATTCGACATATGTTTAACTTAAGTCTTCTTGAGACACACTTAACTAGATTCGGTCTGAGGTGAGTTCAACTCGACTCGACTTGATATGAGTCCAATTAGACTTGGTCTAATATGGACACAACTCTACTCTACTTGACCAATGTGGAATCAACACGACATAAGGCAAAGTAAGTCTAACTTGATTTGAGTTGTCCTAAACTCAACTTAATTCGACCTAAGACCAACTCAACTTGATCTAATATAAACTTAACTTAACTCAATTCAAGATAAACCTGATTTGATTTGACCTAAGACCAACTAAACTTAACCTAGAAGAAAATCAACTTAATTTAATTCTAGGTGAACCTAATTCGACCTGACTTGAAACCAACTCAACTTAACCTAATGTAACCAAAACTGGACTTACTTCAAGATGAACTTTATTGGACCTAAGACTAACTAAGCTTAAACTAACGTAAATACTTATGCATATAGGACATTCTCATAAGAAAATGTTGAAGGCATTACAAAGAAATTTTTATGGAAAAAGAGATTTATGTCATCTTTTAATAATTGGTAATCTACTATAGTGATTAATAATTTTTTTTCCATCAATAATTTAACATTTTACTATAGTGATTAATAGATCTTTAAAAATAATTGAGTTTTGAAAAAAAAAGTGATTATTATCTTACGAAATGTAAAATTCCTAATTTTAAAGAGTTTTGTGGACCAGTTTTGGAAAAAAGTGATTATTATCTTAAAAAAATGTAAAATTTTTAATTTTAAAGGATTCGTGAATCATATATAAACATGACAAATGAATCTATTTCACACTAATATTATTAAAATTTATCTCAATTGATAGGAAATTTCCATATTAATTATTATAATAATGGATATGAGAGTAATGATAACAATGTAAATATATGTTGTTTTCCGTATCAGTACCCGTACTTGTTCATATTTTATATTAATAAAATACTTTTAATTTATTAAGTAATCTAAATCACTAACTATTTTAATTTTTCTTTCATCTTTTGTTTCATAACTTATTTCTATTAAATTTGATCATTTTTACTCGTTTTATATAATTATTTGATCTTTCTTTAATTTTTATTTGATATACTTATTTAATATTTATGCAATTATATTTTATTTTTTGATATTTGACATTAAAAATATTGCGTATCTATTAATTTTGAATATTTGATAATATTATATTTTTTTACTTTGATTTTATTTTTTTTAATTATTTAATTTATAGTTGTTTATATACTCTTTATATTAGACAATGTCGAATGAATGAAGAATTTAATAATTGAATCATATATTAATACAAAATTCTCTTAGACTATTATTTTATAAATTGTAGTTTATTAATGAATAATATGTTGATTTATTTTATTGTGGTATTACACATTTGAATTACTCATGAACAAAACACATTAAAAAAAATTTAGCAAACACGAAAAAAAATTATGATTACAATTGTTGTGGTATGATACATTTAATGATGGGTACAACAATAATGATAACCAAGCAACCATTTTCAAACAGGTTTTTAGCCATTATTAAAACTCTTTTTAGAGTGGTAACACATTTGCATACAAATTTGAATGATGAAACAAATCAATATTCTCTCTCTCTTCTCTTGATATCTGATGCAAATGTTAGTAGAAATGTTCATGGTTCAGTCTTTTTCCCAAACGAATCAAACATAACATGGAATGAGAATAAATTAGTTTCAATTTTAGTTTAATTAGAATCAGTGCATAGTATGCATAACAGGAATTTATAAAAAAAAATAATTAATTTAATATAAAGTTTAAATAAATGAAATCAATGTTTTACGATTTTCATTGTTATAATTTTTTTTTAAAATTTAATAATAAAAATGTTAAATAAATAATATGTTCTAGTTTTTTATTTACAATTATTATCATATTTGTATTTCAAGCTTTTTTTTTCTCATATTTAAAAATAAATTATATAATCACGCAGTTTAAAAACTAAAACACAAATATGCTCTTATATTTTGATAAAGGTAAATGTATTCTAAATACAATACAATCAACCTATTTGATAGCTTTCCCAAAATAGTCATCTGTACTAATCAATTTTAAATTTATAACATTATGCTTAAATATAATAAACAGTTCAAGTTTTATTTTTAAATTAAATTTTCAACTAAACCATTGAGATAAAAAAAATTAAAAAATATTTATTTTTGATAATTTTTTATTTTTGTATTTAAACTCTAAAATATTATACACCTTAATTTGAAGATGTTATACTCAATGCTATTTTTAATATTATTACTTGATTTTACACTTTTAAAAATTAATAAACAACTAATAAAACAATGTCACATTTAAAATTTATGTTATGGTAACGCAATCAATTAATTAATATATTAATATTCAGAAAAAGAGAACGAATTTGTAAAGTTAAAAAAAATGTGGAAGAAAAATAGTTCTTTGAAAAAAAAAAATTAAAAATTAAAAAAAGTGTAATTAAACCTTAATTTTACCCAAATTAATTTGTTTATTCTTTGGTGAGGGGTGATTACAAGAAGTCAAGAATCTGCCCAAAAGAAGAAGAGGTGTTCAGTGGCAGTCCTGGCTGTGTGTAGGATGAGCCTTTCCCTTTGGCAGTGCCAGCCAGTGATGCCTTTTCTTCTTCCCACTCTTTCTTCCCCATGCCGGTACGGTCCTTCTTGATTTCTCACTCCCTAACCCTTCTTTCCATTTTCTCCTTCTGCCTCTTCAATTATTTCTCGCTTCCCCAATGCCTCTTTCGACTGTTTCTTAGAACTTTCTACTGCCATTGATTTACTTATTGTGGTTAGTAGGCTACTGTTCTTCACTGTTTGCTCTTTCATTGGTCTACATTCTTTATTGTTTCGCTGATTTAAGCCCCCCTTTCAAGCTTGATTATGTGCTTATGATGTGAAATATGATGGTAATGATTCTTTTGACCATTGAAAGAGATCAGATAAAGCAGATAGAGAGAGAGAAAAAAAACTTATTACAAGAGAGAGAACAGGAACAGAGTGATTTCTACAATAAAGCAAGTTTGTTGCTTGGAAACTGCTCGTGAGAGACTGCCCCGGGAGAGTTTTATTCTTCTTTCACCCTCTTCACGTCTGTAATGTCCGCAGAAGGGTGTTTCGTTTTCTCATTTTAGTGATTTGATTTTCTGGTTTTTCTCCAAAGCTGGTTTCTTTTTCTCTGAGGGGTTTCGAAAATGGCAATGTTTCAGCCTACTTGTAAGAGGGATGGGATCGAGGGTCAGATTCTAGATCTGGACACGGCGGTGAAAGATGGGGTTTTGGGCGGCGTGGATTCTGGGGTTGTGGGGACTGGGGTTGGTGAAAAACTGGATCTTGGGAGAATGATTGAAGAGTTAGACTTGTCTGAAGTTCCCTCTGTGTTCATTTGCCCAATTTCCCTTGAGCCAATGCAGGACCCTGTGACTCTTTGCACGGGTCAGACCTACGAGAGGTCCAACATTCTCAAATGGTTCAGTCTGGGACACTTCACTTGCCCCACCACAATGCAAGAGCTCTGGGACGATTCCATCACACCAAACACCACTCTCTACCGTTTGATATCCACCTGGTTTTCTCAGAAGTACCTTGTGATGAAGAAGAGATCAGAAGACGTCCATGGGAGGGTGTCGGAGCTTGTTGAGACTCTCAAGAAGGTGAAGGGGCAAGCTCGTGTTCTTGCCCTCAAGGAGCTCCATCAAGTGGTGGCTGCTCATGCCACTGCCCGCAAGGCATTGGTCGATGGCGATGGAGTGTCCGTGGTGTCGGCGTTGCTCGGTCCTTTTACATCCCATGCGGTTGGCTCCGAGGTCATTGGTGTGCTCGTGAGTTTGAACCTTGATTGTGAGTCCAAGAGGAATCTATTGCAGCCTGCAAGGGTTTCCCTGATGGTGGACATTTTGAATGAGGGTTCAATTGAGACGAAAATCAATTGCACGCGGCTGATTGAGACATTGATTGAAGGGAAGGATTTCAAGTTGGAGATTTTCAGGAGCCATAGTCTTTTGGTTGGATTGATGAGGCTCGTTAAAGACAAGAGGCATTCAAATGGAATCTGCCCTGGATTGAGGCTCCTCAGAACAGTGTGTTTGCATTCAGAAGTTAAGAGTTTACTGGTAAGCATTGGGGCTGTTTCTCAATTGGTTGAGTTGTTGTCTGGTTTGGAGCCCGAATGTTTGGAATTGGCTCTTTCTATCTTGGATGCACTGGCTTCTGTTCCCGAAGGAAGATTAGCTTTGAAGAACTGTTCTAATACGATACACGTTATGGTGAAACTGTTGATGCGGGTCTCAGAAAACTGTACTCAATATGCGTTATCAATACTGTGGTCTGTGTGCAAGCTGGCACCTGAGGAGTGCTCTTTGATCGCTGTGGAAGCAGGACTTGCTGCAAAGCTTCTCCTTGTGATCCAAAGCGGTTGCAATCCTATATTGAAACAACAGTCGGCTGAGCTTTTGAAGTTGTGTAGTTTGAATTATTCAGATACAATCTTCATTTCCAAGTGCAAACTTACTAGAACCATTCAATGACCATGAGTATTAACCTGGTTGTATCAACAGTTTGTAAATTTGTAGGGCAAGAGAAGCAGAGACCAGCTACTTCACAGACTACAGAGCTAAAGAACCCCAGAAGTTGGAATGGGGATAGTGGTGCGAAATGCAAATCTCCTGTATATATACCTTTTGTGTTTTGATTCGAACAATTGATATTTGAATGAAGGACATTGACACAACTTGCTTAAGTGGGTTCACTTTTGTGTGTTCCTTCTTGTCCAATGTTTTCTCAATAAGCCCCATCTAGAAGATGCTGAAATTGTTTATATAACTTTTTGGGGGGTATAGGGATGAAAGAAATCATGCTGTTGTTGGATAAAGATTCTATTAGGAGAGGGATCACATTCACAGCTGATGTGGGGGGGGGGCTTGTAATTTCAATTGTCATAATTGAGGAGTTGTTTTGCTCCATGGCTTCATTGTATTGTATCTTTTTCCCCTTGGGGGGGTTTAGGCCTCCAATTTTCCGTTTAGAAGAATACTGGGGTTTTTGGTTTTGACATCAAACATGTAGATGGAGAGTCCCTTCGGCTTTCAATTTTCATTTAATCTGTACAATGGAAATAACCATTCTTATTATGCACTGCACCTGCAATATGTTGACGCAAGCTATATTGATATTATTAATTCTTTTATGACAATTATTGTGTGTCCTTTCCAAGTGAAGAAACTACATCAGCATCGTTGTTCAGGTATTAAGTTTTAGTGTGAAGGCAGCGAAATGACAGGAGAGGTGAAAAGAAACAGTGAAAGGCGTGGACAGCAGAGAGATAGCAGGTGAAGTATTCATCACATGTGGTTGAGTTTACTACATTTATTGGATGAGTTGACGTTTGAGTGTGGACATATGGATGCATGTATGCTAACTTTCATCCTTTTTGTGCCACAATTTGAGGACAAAGCCCAATGTAAAATTACTTCTCACTGAATCTCTGGATGATTGGAAAAGAAAGAAAAGAAAGGATATAGCTTTCACTGAATAGGAACGTTGAATAGCTGTTTGGCCTTAGGAATACCTCCAAATCGGATAACATCCCACTCTGTTCCAACACTCATTCTGGCGCGTGTATGTAATCATGTGCGTATTTTGTTTTTCTAAATTTAAAATTTGACATAATTCTAACTTTTGCTTAGTTGGAGTTACTTGGAAATCCATTTTAATCTATACGTTCAGCGGAAGAATGCTGGTGTTTGACTGGTGTCGATGGAGTCTGATCCCCTTTGGTTAGAAATTTTGAAAAAATGTGACAGATAATACCATAAATATTATCAGCTTCCTTCTCTGATCGATGGCGGAGATTTATTTCCATTACCTTTTTTTAATAAATACGTTATTGAACACAATATATATTATCAAAGTAAAGTCTTAATTCCTAACATTGAAAAATGTTCATCTAAGAGACCGACATGTCCTAATAAGATCATATTCTCTTATCCCTGGCCTAAGATGATTGTCTTCTCTCTAGTTGGGATGTTGAGGGGTTGTTAGTAAAGACAACTCATATGGTAAAAAATTAATGAACAATTTTACCTTGTAAAGAATACACATTTTTTATACTCATAAACGGTATTTTATGAGCTTTTATTTGAGTAGGTATATCTATACTAGATAGTTAGATTGAACTTAACCTAATGTTTAGGATATTTTAACTTTAAAGATATTTTTTAATGAGAGAAAATGATATCTACATCAGAGGATCAAATATAGGAAAAATGGTAAGAGATCAACAAACAATTTTACTTTGTAAATATTACACTTTTTTTTATACTTATTTTATAGGCTTTTATTTGAGTAGGTCTACACTACATTAACGAATTTTGAAAGTGAAAAAAGGTATGATTTTATAGGATTGAGTAATTTTTTAATATTTTTTTAACTACGCTGATTTGAGGGTATTATTTACGAAAATGTATTTTGACCCTCAACTTTGTTTGTTCACGTGTATGATTGATTATTCTTTCGGCTTGACAGAGATTCTCATAGAGTCACGAGCCACACAGTGAGATTTCCAAACTTGACATGAGTGACCACACAGAGTTTTGTTTTGAAATTTTTTTACCATACCTTGTTTAACAAGTTATTAAATGTGGTGAAACTGATTGGTATAAGGGGTTGAAGAATGTATAAATTTTAAGATGCAGAGAAGTTAAATTCATTTTCTTTTAAAATGAGATTCTCAACCTGACATGAGTGACCATACATAGTTTTGTTTTGAATTATTTTTGCCAGACCTTGTTCAACAAGTCATTAAATGTGGCGAAGCTAGTTGGTATAAGTGGTTGGTGAGTGTATAAATTTTGAGACGTGGAGAAGTTAAGTTCATTTTTTTTCACTATGGTGGAGAAAGTGGTGTTTTGAGTTGTTTAAGTGAGTTATTTGTGTATGTGCATGGTTCATGGATTCACAGTTTCGTGTTAACTGATAGAAGGTGTGCTGTCAAGTTGTGTTATCGAGCTGTTAATATTCTCTCATCCACAACTTCCATGGTGGGGAAGATGGAGATGAACCAGAGCACGTGGTTGAAGATGAAGGAAAGGGAATTGATTCCCCTTTAGGAGGAGTCGATTCCACCATGTAGCAAGATGAAAAATGGAATCGATTTCAGCAAAGCTTATAACCCGATTCAAGCAAGGTGTAACCAATTCCAACACATGAGTAATCAATTCCAGCACATAGGGAGCAAATTTTAGGAGCTTGGAATCGATTATGTAAGGCGTTGTAACCCATTCTAGGAGGTTGTAATCGATTCCATGACATTCTAACTCATTCCAATACTTCTTTCTTGTGTTGCAGGAGATCCATGGTGGAAGGGTAAGATGAAGTTGGTACTCGTGCACAATGTGAAGTTGGATTCATGTGGTGGTGTTGACTTCATGGTGGATTCGAGTTTATGGTTGGTGTAGGAGGTGGAACACGTGGTTCTTAGCTGGTGGAGGTGGTGGGGGTTATTTGGTGGTTTCTAGAGGTGAAATTATTTGTCATTTGGTTTTGTTTAATATGTGGTGGTCTTTGTAGGTGTTGGAGCTGTCGTGGTGCTTTGTGATAGTGTTGCTTCATTTGTATTGCTTTTGATTATGATTGTGTTTGAAGATGGTGGATACTATGTAGAGATGCTAGATCTTGGTGCAAGATGGTGGTAAATTTATGCATTAACGATGATTGATCTATGTTAGTGAGGTACCTACACTTGGCTTAACATTTGTTGTTATTATTTTGACAAACTTATGATATACCTACAAAAATATATTGTATTATTTATTTATTATTATTATTTAATTTTAGTATTTTAAATAATTTTTTCAAAATATATGCAACTCATAAATATCATTTTATATTACTTATAAAATTAAAGACAATTTGATAATATTTATTTTTTATTTATTGCATTTTTTTAATTTATTATCTCAGTTAAATCTCTCACAAACATTATTTTCAAGTTTAGTCTCTATCACCTTCAATTTTCTTTAAAAAACAACCGTACATATTTTACTTTCAAATTTACTCAAATTCATTTATTCACTCTCTATCAAATCCACCTTAAAAAATAATACACCCTTAATCTGAATATTAATTATAATTATTACTTTGATTATATTTTTTAAATAGAGATGAGATGATATATCAAAGGATAACTTATCTTAATACTATCCTATATAGAAATTATAATTTCATATATAAGATTTGTTAGCACTAAGCATATTGGGATAACCTTGAATAAACCTTACTCCACCTGAAAAAAGCATAAAGTCTATTTTTACAACTCAAATTAGTCGAAACTAATCTTTGAACTAGGTTATTAAGTCAGTATGTACCATATTCTTTAACACATACTGTTCGTGTGGACTCATTTGAATCTACATAATGTCAAAATGCATGTTTATGATAATCCTAAACGTATATAATAACATAAAGAAAAGTATTATTATGTAATAAAGTGAATTGCTATCATAATTTTGGAATTACCATAGAGCATCAAATTAATTAGTGGAATTAATAAACATTCATTAGACTTACTGTGTAGCAAAAAACTTATTCTTTGAAACTAACATATGCTAATTTTTTTTTTCTCAAAGTTAAAAAAGAAGAAGATAAAATGAATATTGAAATTGTAAATTATCAATTAAAAAATGTTATTTTTTTTATTTGGTGAACATTTAATGAAATTAGGCGCAATTAAATATTACCATATTTGTCAAAAGAAATTCAAATTTAAAGATTATCTCTTTCGATTATGATTTTGAGTTAGGTTAGAAATATTTTTATAATGATTTAAATAAGTGGATTTAGAACTACTTATATCTCAGTCCACCCAAATTGTTCATTCAAATTTTTAGTGCTGTCAAAATAAATTGTAACCCGCAAGCGAACCTAGCTCACCACGAGTTTTAGTGAAGTTGGGTTTGAAAAAATGTAATTTTTTTATGCAGGCTAGTTTTCAACCCAGCTCACTTAAAACCCAGCTCATCGGATTGAACTCGTGGTGAGCTCCACCTAACGTTAGCATTTAGATAGTGATAAAAAACAAGATGTTTCAGGAGAGAAAACTATTATAGATTTATCTATTTAAAACTATAATATTATAAATGGACAAGTGAGACAAAAATTAACAATATTAAAAACTTATATGTTCGCTTTTGTATACGTTTTTGGATTACGCTTTTGGATTGTATGATACTTTCTTTTTTTTGTTTTTGAATTGTCTTTGGAGTTTAACTTCGTTTTAGGGTGACATTTATTTAGATTTGAATTAAAAAAAAATAATTTTTTTATTTAAAAAAAAATTATAATTAAATGAGTCAATGAGCCAACCCCTTTAACCCACCAACCCGTGGTGGATAGAGTCAAGTTCAAATTTTTTCAGCTCGCTAATAAGTGAGCCGGGTTGGATTGATTCAGTTAGTGACCAACTCGTGGTAGACCGGGTCGGGTCGAGCCGGGTTACCCATTTTGATAGCTCTACAAATTTTCGTTATTAATTCTTTATTCAGTATATATTTTTGTATAATGTGAAAATTTAGAATTGATTAACTAAAGTAATGTTAATACCTGGAAAAATTAAGATTGTGAAAATTGAGAATGATTTTGTGTAGCATTTCAATTTTGTAATTTATTATGCACGATGAATTATATGAATCTTTACTTTTTAATTATTGACTCTTAATTTTCATATATTATATTTGTTAAATATATAAAAATTAAAAAATATTTTCAAATTAACTAATTCAAGATTTAGGTAGGTTAAATCATTCAGTTCGACAAATGTGATGGACTCCATAAAATTAACAATTTTAAAAATAAATGTTAAATAAGTCAAGTCAAGTTAATCCATTTATAAGATGATGTCACAAGTAGAATCACAACTGAACAACATAACTTTAAGAAAGTTAGAAAAGTTGTCATCCTAATTTATTAAGGAGAATTAAATAAGATTATAAGAATATAATCTTTTAAACCAAATTTAGGTCCAGAGGTTGATTACACGTTAGGAAAATACATGTGATGTAACGTGTATCCTAACTTTAATTAAATGTGCATAATGAGTTTAATTTTAAAAACATTTATTTTACCCTTTATTTAATTATACTAAACTAAATCGTCTGTTAATTATTTACTTGAAAAATATTTATAATATTAGCTATGTCCAAGAAGGATGAACTTTATGCCTTCATTTATAATTGAAAATAAAATTACATAGTTATTTTTGTAATAAATACTCTTTTGGTTTAGATTTTTAAATGTTTTCAAGGTTGTAATGGTTTTAATGAGTATTTTTTATATTAAAAATGTTAATTATCAAACATATTCAAAATTCAAAATTCAAAATTCAATATGATAATCAATAATTTTTAAATTTATTTTTGTGAATAAAATTTTTTATTATAAAAAATTTTGAGATTTAACATGATGTTTTTTAAATTATTATATGAATGAAAATTTTAGTCATCAAATAGGTGTGATAATAAGTAATATTTAATGAGTACAATACTTAAAATGATAATAAGTAATATTTTCGTTATTATTATATATGAATACAAATTTAGTTACCAAATAAGTGTGATACTCACTGGGATAATAAATTGTATTTAAAATTATCATTGAATAAAAAATTTAATTAGTAAGTAAGTCTAACTTTGAAATAGTTAATGAACTGAAAAATAAGTATTATATGGATTTTTTTTGAAACTAAATTAAACTTATTTTTCATGTAATATATTTTTTTTGCTAATGAAATTTATTAGAAACTTATAGAAAGTGTACTAAAAAAAGTTACTTACATAATTGATGAGGTATTGTAAAGATTTTAAAAACTTCACGGAGAAACTTTCAATTTTCAAAGTGTTTCTTGTCGACTCAAGTTAGTCTCTCATAAAAGTATTAAATATGTAACTATAATAAGAATATAACCAAGGGTGTGTTCATTTGGGTATATTTGGGGGAGATGATTTGGGGGAGATGATTTGAATGGATTTGAGTGGATTTGAGGGTAATTTTTTAGTTGTTTTTTTGAGTGAATTTGTGGGTAATTGAGAGTGGATTTGGAAGTAAAGTTTGTGAGAATTAGTGTAGGATTTGATTGATGTGATAGATTTTAAAAATTAATTTAATTGGTAGAAATTAAAGATTACCAAAATGTCCCTAGTTATAAAAGTAATATAAAATGTTATTTTTTTAATGTTATATTTATTTGTAAAAATGTTTATAAAGAGAAAATTAAAGTAGTGCAATTAATGTAGTAAATATGAAGAGAGGAAGAGGTAGTTGAGAAGAGAGAAGAGCAGCGTGATGGTGTGGGAAAATATGAAGAGATTGGTGGTGTTTTGAGAGGAAGAGGTGAAGAAATAGAGAGGCTGTACGAAGCTGGTGTTGAAGGGTTCAAGAGATCATAAGAGTTTGAAGATGTGATGGGTGCAATATACTTGAATGGACTGAGGACAGGACTCCTTGAAGCACAGACTCTCTTACTTAATCTCCTTACTCCACACAAAAACTGAGCAACGTCTCACTGCAGCAGCGGCTAATAATGTAAAAACATTGCCTACAATATTCATTTTAAGAGCATATGTAAAATGATGTTGTTAGTTGGATTGGATTGTACTCTCTGTGCTTCAAAAAAAATTCTTTCTTTTGCTAATGATGCATGTGTGATCGCCTATGAAATGTTCAAGACAGTAAGTACTCTTTTTTTACTGTAAACAAACCAATATTAAAAATAAAATAAAAGCAAAGTCGAGTTTGCATTGCAGGATAAGAAAGTTGGTAAAATGTGTTTATCTTATTAGAGGTCATTCTAAAAATTTTAAAAATCGTAACGGGAGATACCACTTTTCTATCTCTCTGAACAGTGCATACTTCAAAGCAAACACAGAGTTAACCGGTTACGGCATGTGTAACCGAATACGCTTTACGCCTCCGTCTTCTACAATGTGTAACCGGTTACACCAACGTTGTAACCGATTACGTGCGACTCAACAACACTCTTAACTGGATACCCTCTTCTTCGAACCGAATACCTGGCTTCTTCCATCACTTCTTCAACCACTGCTCCTTCCTTCATTTCTTAGGGGCATATAAGTCTTTGTCCCCTAAATCAACGCAAATCGTCGCAGTTTTGGCGAGATGAATTCAACAATGTTTATTCGCCAATCCTCGCTCTTCTGTCGTTGCAAATCGGTGCAAATCATGCGAAGAGAACAAACCTACTTTTGCAAATCCATCCTCGTTAATCTCCGTAAACAGTAAAATCCCTTCAAAAGAACACAACCTAAAATACTTTGATGATTATGTTATTTATAATATTATTTATTATGTTTATAGATCCTTATCTAGATTGGAATGGACTTAGACTTAGGCTGTGTTCTTTTGGGTAGATTTGGGGGAGATGATTTGAATGGATTTGAGTGGATTTGAGGGTAATTTTTTAGTTGTTTTTTTGAGTGGATTTGTGGGTAATTGAGAGTGAATTTGGAAGTAAAGTTTGTGAGAATTAGTGTAGGATTTGATTGATGTGATAGATTTTAAAAATTAGTTTAATTGGTAGAAATTAAAGATTACCAAAATGCCCCTAGTTATAAAAGTAATATAAAATGTTATATTTAATTGTAAAAATGTTTATAAAAAAATTTATGAATAATTTATAAAACTAATGTTTAAAAATTATAAAAATTAAATAATCAACTTATTTTTAATAAATTAGAAAATATAATATACCTAATTTTATTAACATCTTTTTAAATTATAATATTAAAATAATTATAAAAAAAACTGAAAAATATATATATTGCGTAACAGGTTACGCGTTCGCGTTTGCCAGCCATCCCTGTGCCAAAGTTAATAACGTGCATTCGCATGGTCTTTGACCGTGCATCTCCCTAGGTATTATGGAAATGGCTCAGGGCAAATGTGTAAATGTGGTAACAATCCGCTCAAATCATCTCAGTAATGCGAAGATCGATCAAACCGTGCCATCCCACAAATCCATCCTTTTCCGTCTTCGACAATCGCTGCAAACGAACACGTTCGCTCTTTCCATCGTCGCTCGAAAATTACTGTAGACAGTAAATTCCCTTCAACCAAACACACTCTTAGTGACCTATTTATTTTATCTTTGATCATTTCTTGATAATAGTTACATACTAGTGAGTACACCATTAGTTATGATAGACTTAACAGGTAATCACTCTGAATATCTAGTTGTACTCACATGCCGTACGGATTAGACATGTTTAGGTGTAATATGTGTTGCATTGTCCAAGAAAGAGACTAATACTAATATGGTCGCCATATACAGTACATAATCCATATTCGTTGGCTTTCTTTTTATATTTTTATACCGATGTTAAACAATCAATAAAATAAAACGTATCACTTATATTTTGCAAAACAGAAAATACATGAAGTCTAAAACATTAGAAATTTAGTTTACATATTATATTATATAAAAGTTTAATTTTTGCATGAATATTATTTAAATTTGTTCTTATTTTGACAAAAATTTCCATGATTGGATATAGGATATAAATATGAATAATATTTGATTTTTTAAATTAAATTAGGTATGAGACATATTGAGTATGTATACATCCATATTTATAGTTCATATTATACTAATATCTCATATCATATTTATACTTAGACTAATGTTAAAATGACATATATTTAGATTTATTTGATATACATTATAAAAAAGTAATATAATCATAAAAAAAATAAAATTTTGTATTTTTAAAAAAGAAAATAAAAAATAAATATTAAATGAATATAAAAAAAATTGTATGTATATCATTGCATTTATTTAAAGAGAGAATTAAACAACCTTGCACCACATTCATTGCCAAAGAAGTAGAAACTAAACATTAAAGCTGCTCCAGGACAAGGACTTTTCTTCCCAAGCGATTCCAACTTACAATTGAAAGGTTTTTTCGACAACCGGATTTTGCGTTTTTCTTGGGACATCCTTAATAAGTTGGAAATAAAAAAAAAAAAAAGCTGCAGTTACTAGATCCTCCTGGGAAGCAGAAGACAGGGCCCTTGCAGCTCTCACTTGTGAAATCCAATAGTTAAGATACCTGATGGAAGATCTGAAAATCGCACCACAAAAATCTGCTGTCATATATTGTGACAGTCAATCGGCTCGACATATTGCTCTGAATCCAACCTTTCATAAACGAACAAGCATATGAAATTGATTGTCACGTCGAACGGAAAAAGCTTCAGACGAAACTTTTCCAGCTTCTTCTGAATTCTTCGTTCATGTAGGGGCAGATGTTTTCATGAAAGCCCTCGAATGTGGCATCTTCAAAAATGCTATTTCCAAGCTCGAATCAATGGATATATATTCCTGAACTTTAGGGGTTATTGAAATTCTTCTCTGTTTGCTTTTGTTTTATCGTTATTAATTAAGTTAGTTTTATGCTTGCTATGTGTATAAATAAAAGAAAATGTTTTTGTAACCAATTTTTTTTTACAACTTTTTTTACTATAGTTTGTATGATAGTTTAGGACGAGTCCATTTTCAAATATAGATACCAATAAAATAATAATACATAATATATTGTTAAAAAGTTATTAAAAAATTGTTAACCTATCTTATTTTATAAATAAATAGGTAGATGCAGAGTTAATGCATGAAGCCTTTTGCCGTTTATCATTTATATTCTTATCATGCAAAACGTATTTTTTCGAGTTCTCAGTTTTTGAGTAAAAGCTGTTTTCTTTATTCTCTTCCCGGTTCTCCCACCAAAGTAAAATCATGATCTCAGAATACCAATATGGTATCAGAGCGGGTTAAATCTCTGCTTCTGCTGGTACTTGCTTATCCCTGTTTTCTTCAATCTTTTTCTTGTTCTTGGTTTTTCTTGATGGAGATAGGTAACAACAACGTGGCGAATGTTTCGCAGAACTTATCAAACAACCCGATTGATGTCTCGCAAAACCCATCTAGTCCTTTTTTATCTTCATCCTAGAGAAAACCCAGGAGCTATCTTGGTCAACATTCAATTAGATGGAGTAAACTATCACGCATGGAGTCGAGCGATGAGATGAGCATTACTTTTGAAGAACAAGCACAAAATTATTGATGGCAGTATCCCGACTCCACGAACGGCAACCATGATGCATGGGACACTGTTGCTGATAAGGAAGAGAAACGGGAACGTGAAGTAAATAATCAAGATGATCAATAAATCTATCAAGAAGGTAATCAATTCACACAAGAGCAAGTATATCAAATCATGAAGATCATCCAAGAAACCAAAGGCGAGACAACACATAAGGTTAATCTCACTAACGGTTCTAATAGTGAGAACACAGCTAAAGGTAAACAAAATAACGCTTGGATTTTAGATACAGGGGTAACCGATCATATGAGCTTTAATTTTATAGCTTTTCGGAAAATAAAACCTATACGCATAAAAATGCCAAATGGTTCATATGTTTTTTCTTACTATGATGGAACTGTGCATGTGTTTGAGGATGTTTTCGTAAATAATGTTCTGTATATACCTGACTTTTCCTTCAATTTAATTTCAGTCCAAAAGATTATACAATCACATAACCATATACTAATTTTTTTCCTATAAGTTTTGTCAGATTCAAGATGCAGTTTTATGGAAGATGATTTGGACAGGATAGATTACATGAAGGACTATATTTGCTAGAACCATAAAAGAATAAGGGAGCCATGATGCAAAAGGAAAAAGCATGCAAGATCAGAATGGAGATATCTGGCATAAGAGTGGGGCATCCCTTCCTGTGATATATGTCACATGCTAAATAGACTAGCCTTTCTTTTAGACATAGCAATTCTCGATCTGAACACGTGTTTGACATCATACACTGACATCTAGGGACCTTTTGGTACCACCTCTGTGCATGGGCATAGATTCTTTTTGTCCAGTGTAGATGATCATACTAAGTTTAGTTGGATCTTCTTGATGTAGAGCAACTTTAACTAGATTCGTTACCTTGATAAATACTCAGTTTAATACCAAAATCAAGATCATACGTTCTGATAATGGTTCTGAATTTTGTTGCAAAGAGTTTTATGATAATATTTAGGCATTATACGTCAGACTAGTTGCATAGAGACTCCCCAACAAAATTCCATTGTAGAAAGAAAGCATAGACACATTTTGAATGTTAAATGAAGTCTCATTTTTCAATCTAACATCCCTCTCAATTTCTGGTCTTATGCTGCTGTTCATGCGACTTTTTTTAATAAATTGCTTGGCCATTGATGTTCTAGGTAGAAGGACTACTTACGAATTAGTATATAAAACCTTACCTCACTTTAGTTATCTAAAAGTTTTTGGCTCATTATGTTTTTCCTCTAGTATGCAAAGAAACAAATCTAAACTTGATCCAAAAACTAGAAAGTGTGTTTTTTGACATCAAATTGGAACAAATGTTATGTTGTGTTTGATATTAAAAAACAAAGAAACATTTATATCAAGATGTCAATTTTTATAAAAATATATTTTAAAGAGGTGCATGACTAAGCCATAGGTGCTCAACCACAGGTTGAAAAGATAGAAGAAAACCCTTGTCAAACGTTGGACTGTCCACTGACCAAAACTTTCTTTAAATAAAAACTTCATGTCATTCTAGCATTGAGTGGAGGATTAAATAAGTAGTAGTAAAGTAGGAATTGGTCTGTATGGGTTGAGAGAGATGCTCTTATTATAAATCTTATGTGTAGATGTTGTTAGAATTATATTGTAATATTCTATGAATAATTGAATTCTCTTGCGTTGAAGTTAGATGTAACCATTTCTAATTCTTTGTACTCTTATTATTTAGGTATTTATCTATGCTTTCATTCAATATTTTGTGGTTTGATTTGTGTTTTTTGCTTAGATGATTTGGTCACTCGTCTTATTTCACTAGTTTAGATTGAGTTAGAAAATTGATCTTAAATTGTGGTCCAATCAAATCATCACACTCTTGTTAGAGGCTCCCGGTAGATCTGGAAGATGTGCTAGGTGGAAAAGTATGCACAATAAAGCAAGGATTTATTCTACCAGGGGTAAATGAATCATGTTGGGGTTTGAGATCCTTAGGTTCTAGTAATTAAGAAATGAATCTAGATCTACAAGTAAGAGTACTTTCAGGACATTGAGTGATCTGCATATTAAATAGACAAGATAGTAGTGGTGTAGTAGAAAAAGATGAGATGAAATCCAATCATAGCCTCCACTCAACCTAATTTATATAATATATACTATTATCTATATTTACATGTATTGTTTATCAAAATAAAAAAAACCCAAAAGCTAATAACTAATATAATTGTTAAATCCTTGTAGATACGATATTGATTGATATTTCTATGTACCAATACACTTGTTGGAAAATGATTGTTAAGAAAACGTCATCAGTTACTATTTGGATAAATTAGTGCCTCCTTTGATGGTTTTTCTTTTTAAGTTATCGTCTAGATAACTCTATGTCTCATTTGAGAGTTTTTCTTTTTTACTTATTGTTTAGATAACTCAACACCTCCTTTGAGGCTTTTTCTTTTTAAGTTACTGTCTAGATAACTTGATGCCTCCTTTGAGGACTTTTCTTTTGAAGTTACTGTGTAGATAACTTGGATGCTGCGTTGGTGAGATTTTGTTATTGTTTAAGTAACTAGGGTATACCTCGTTTGAGGGCTTTAACTGATGTTACCATCTAGGTAACTCTGATGCCATGTTGGAGGGCTTTGACTTTCTTTGCTTTGGCTTTTGCAAAGTTATATGGTGTGTGATTGTAGTCACTTGGACGTTTGTCTTTGTGCTATCTTAAGCATTTTATTAGTGGACGTTTGTCCTCGTACTTATTTCTCTTGAGATCTTGTCTTGTAGTGACCTCGATGATTGACTTTCTATTAAGTTCTTCTCGCTTATATGCTTTATTCTGGAAGGAGTTTACAATGCAATACATGTCACCCCATTTAGATGCAAGCTTTCTTTTTGCTTAATGTTTTGTGTGTAGCCAGACTTTCGCTAGACTAGGTCTAACTTATGCATCGTTCTTTCTATAATCCAAGTATTGTAACATTGAGTTGTTATTTGCTCCTGTGCTTGGGTATTGTAACGTCAAGTTAATCTTGTAGTCGGACATTAGAACACTGAGTTGTTCCTATATTGCAACACTGAGTTTCTTTTGTACTTGGACTTTGAAACGCTGAGTTTCTTTTGTACTCAATCACTGAAATGCTGAGTTTACTCCTGTAATTGAACACTGAACGTCGAGTTGTTGTTGTACTCAGGCATTATAATGCCAAGTTGTTCTTGTACTTACTGAATTCTTTTTGTACTTGGGTATTGGAACGTCAAGGTGCTCTTGCTCTTGTACCTAGGGTGTTGGAACACTGAATTGCTCTTACACTCAATTCAATTGAATGTCGAGCTATTGCTTTACTCGGGCATTGTAATGTTAAGACAACGTCTATAAGACTGAACTGTCTAAACGTCGTCATATGTTTTAAAGTTTAACAAACAATAATAAACGAAATGAACATATGATAAAGTGTTATTTTTGAAAAAATAACATAGTTGAAAGATAAGCGTTTTATGAAAAAACTTTGTGAAATCTAAACGCTTTAAAAAAAGCTTCAATAAACGCACTAATACAAGAGTAGACGCACTACTAAACAATTTCTTCACAAAATGCTTCAATGTGCTAAGTGAGAGTCTTGCTAAACGCACTTGTGCTATACTTTGCTAAAAAAGGCTAAACGAGCTTTTACTATGATGTATAAAATGATGTTTTGGTAAACATACTAAAAGGTACAAACATTGTTCCAAAAACATATGTTGAAAGATATCGTTACTAAACATACATGCTCTTGAACCAAACAAGTAATCACTAAACAAGGCGTGGTTAAGAAAAGCCTTGAAAAGGCTAAACGATATCATGTGTTACACGAAGTTTTCATCCAAAAATGAAACTCTCATGAAATGCTTGGTATCTCTACTAAAATGCTTAAATGATCAAATGTCGCTTTAGAAAATTTGAAAAATTTATAGTTGTTCTGAACGCGTATTAAATGACATGAATGCACAACATTGAAAAATAACAAAAGTGATAAGAAAAAAAGACATATCTACTTGTATGCATATCTACTCTACTCTGTGTAAATTACTTAAGTCAAGCATCAACCTACTTTATCATATACAAGTCAGAAGTGGATGTTAGAGACAAAGAAGACATTCACGAAATGTTTTCTCTATCAAAAGTTGCGTCAAAGAGTTTGTACAACCTACTTTTAATAAAGTACCGAAAAAGCATATTTGTTTTGACAAGTTGACTTTAACCAACAGTGCTACTTATGACAAGACTAAGAATATCCAAAGATCAAAGCAAGTAATATCTAACAGACATTTTCTTGAAGCTTATAAATTGAAAAATGTTGAAGAAAAGAGCAAGTGAATAAGCACACAAACATGAAAGAAAATACCTGAGAAGAAAAACAAGTTCAAATGAAAAGAAAATACTTTCAAGCTTTATAGAATCATAAGCTTACTGTTGTAAGGAGATAAAAAACTCTAAGAGTATGTTAGATTAAATTTTATTGTATGCACATCCTCTCCGTGAGAATAATTGTGTAAGGACTTGTAAGCGATCTGATTAATTATAAATTTTGAAGAGAATTCAAAACCTAACACTTAACTCGATGGGGTGGACGGTAGCTAGACGAGTTTGTCTAGTGGAAACCAGGAATGGGTGAAACTTAACTAGATATCGTATCGGGATGATACCAGGATTATTTAGGGATACCATAAGTGGTGAAGAATACCGCACAACCATGAGTGGTTGAAACTCGGTTCTAGTTAGTGTAATTATTGGAATTGACTAGGTGATACCATGAGTGATGTGAATACTCAATTGTAATCTTATTGAATATTATAGTGGAACCCTCTAAGAGGTCTTAGAGGAGAAGTGGACATAGCTCGGTGGAGCGAACCGCTATAAAATAACTATGTGTTTATTACTTCAATCTCAGTAAACATCTTCCTTAGAAACCCTACAATTGCTTATTATCTCAACCGTTTATAAAAACTCTTGTCACCAAACATTATTTTGACTAAGAGCTATCATTCTCAAAACGCTGCAACAAATTTGACTAGACGATTGAAAAATATTTATTTTAAGAACTTGCAGTTTGAACAAAACTTTTCAAGTCAAGTGTTTAATAACTTATATAAATAGTTTAATCTTTGACAATATTGTTAAACTACCTTTTGGCAAAAAGTTTTCCTAAACCACTATTCAACACCCTTCTAGTTTTTTCCAGGTATTTCATGTAACGTCGAGTTGTTATTGTGGTCATTGAATTTTTCTTGTACTCGTGTGTGGGAACGTCGAGTTGTTCTTGCTCTTGTACTTCGATGTTGAAACACTGAACTGCTCTTGTACTCGGTTAATAGAACATCGAGCTGTTATTGCATTTAGGCACTAGAAATCCTAAAAATACTATATTGCATCATCAGCATCCTCCAACTCTTGCTCCAAGAGAACCTCCTCAACAACATCTGCTCCCATCCAAGTGGATGATCATCGCAAAAGAAAACATACACAAGCAACACACAACAAAGAAACAAGGGTGAGCTAGATAAACAACAGTAATCATATAGTTCAATCAATAAATATCATCGTGCTTAGCTACATATAAAGAACAATCAAGGCATAACACTTTAAACCATGACTCAAACACTCACACGACTCATCCGGATTGGTATAACTATCGAACTATTGGTCATCTTTGCACTTGCGTAGTTCAGCTGGCACTCCCCAACACTATGCAAGGTAAATCCCCCATCTGTCTATGTTTAAACTCTAAGACTATAGACGAGAACCTCCCTCTACTCTCACCACCTACACTGCTCTCCTCTATTTGAGCATAAACAATGCTTCGAGTGTAAGGATAGACATACCAGTTCAAAGCTCCATACAGTTATACAGAACAACAACAACACCCCACACATCTCTTTTAATCATCTCACCCTGAGATGTCCACTTCATACTTAATTGCATCATTGTAGTTCACATTCATATGCTTTACAACCACTCAACCACACCCTACACACATCCTGACAGTCAAACAACATCAATCAATCCAAAAAGAAGAAGAAAAAGGAGTGAGATCCCCTCCATGCACCAGTTTACGTTCATATATATATATATATATATATATATATATATATATATATATATATAATGATAACAATTTATATCATTCGTTTCATATGTTAATATAATATATATCATGCTTTCCTAACTTATATTTCCATAACATTTAATAATATACATACATATAATAACAATTTATATCATAGGTTTCATATGTTAATATAATATATATCATGCTTTTCTAACTTATATTTCCATAACATTTAATAATATACATACAGACATATATATATATATATATATATATATATATATATATATATATGTATGTATGTTCTTATTTGGTTGGTAAACTACTTGTCTAATTTTCATCATAGTAAAGATCTTACTTTCCCCCGATTGGTCACCGGAGAGGGTTCAGATGTCTGAACGCATCAGACTCACCTTCTGCGCTAGCACATATGACTAGTCACAACGTATTGGACCAGGCCAGGGCTGCTCTATGATCAGGGATGTGCCAACTCATGTTTTTAAGTCCCCTCTATCCTACCAACAAAGAAAGACTTTTAATAAGTTATGATTTAATTATGTAAGTTATTAAAACTGTCCTACAGTGTTCAAGACATCAAATACCCAATTATATATGTCACCATTCCCCTCACAGTAACCTTAAACAGTACCTGCCCATATACATGCTATCACATAGCCCTTACTCTAAACCCTTCAACCAGAACAATTTCAACCAAAACAGATTAATTTCAACAGAGACACTTACAAACATAATTGCCACATGTACCAGTTCAACACCAAAGCATAAATTATTTAAGCACAATTCCACCGTCTCAGTTATAATTATCCAATAAAAATTAACATAGTATAACAGCTTCACAAGAACACACCAGTTCAACATTCAACCTGCATATATTTGTATAAAATAAATTCATACAAAAATAATTAGCTCTGTGGAGAAAAGAAGAAAGTGACTTACCGGTTGGAATAAGAATCCGTTCGGTCCGTTACGGAACCTTTGACGCGGTGAACGTTTGAGCACCAACTATTCAAAAATTGAACGGTTCAACAAGGTGGTATTTTAGAGAAAAAACAGAGCAATATTTAGAAGATGAGTTTTTAGATAGAGAAGAAAAAAAGTTAACATGAAAAGCTGACTTAGGAGAAAGACCCCTGCTAAGGTCATGTGCCTTTGATCTAATGGGCCTGGATGCACCACATAAGGCCCAAAGACCCTTTTATTAATTTTACAGCCCTTACCCATCTTAAAAGTAATATGGAGGAATTAATATGAGTATATCTTTTATACGATAGAAATGAGGAACAAGAAATTATACCCTTATTAGATATATAAATGAATAAAAAAGATAAATTTTTACTCAGAAACTGAACATGTTGAAATCCGTCTCAATTCCTAAGTGGAAACCTCCTTCACTCCTTTTAATCTTATTAAAATAAATAATCGTAAACTGAGACTGTCATAACAGTGGGAAACCCATTCTGCTTGTGTGGCATCAATTGACCAAAGGTCTAAAACTGAGTTGCGGAAGAAATCGTGTAGCAGTGGAATTGTTGAAGGCTTAATCTGTGATTAGTCTTTTGCTAGAGGAAATATATGGATTAGACAAGTTAATATTGTACGTATTTTGATTGTATACAGTAATCTAGTTTGAAATCGAAGCATGACTATCCTAAATTGTACTTCCTACAAGTTTTGGATTAAATTAAACACATTTGATTTGTTTTAGACTTTTCGATTACCTTCTACCTTTTTTTCTAATAGCCATATACAGTACATTAGTAATTTAATTCTCTTTACTATATTAATTTTGTTTCATTGGATGAACATTACATCATTTGGTATTCAAATATTTCTGTTTCTCCTCAACAGACTTAGCTTAGATTGAGTAATCCGAGTTAGCTCATAACTCTGCAATTTGGGAGGGAACTTGTCACAAAAAGGAGGAATTTTATTTAGCCCTTGTGACAAAAATATGGCTCACACAACAAAGAAAGGTATAACTTGGTATTTCTTTTCAAAGATCAAAATCCATAACTGCCTAGAATTGTCCAATATAACTACTTTCGTTTACAGTAAAAGAATGTTCAATGATGAACCTTGTTGAAAACGCACACCCAATCAAATGAGTCTTATGGAAGACTCACACACAATCACACTCACACCAAATCAAAGAAATCATAACGAATGAGAAGTGGACAATCAGAAAGCAATGCTTTGGCCTCCTTGGCTAGAGACACATGTGGCAAGGCTTCAAGTCAGGGCTTGTATGCATGGCAGCTGCAATCAGAAAGCAATGTTTCTTGCATAGCTGCACCATCAAGCACACAGGTGGGACTTCGGGGCAATAATTGCAGACTCCTTGGCCAATAAAATTCTGATCGGAGAATTATCTGTTTCTGCTTCATTAGTTTGTAACATTTCTGCACCATCTCCTAAATCCAAAATTAACAACAGAAACATTAAAGATGCAAAGATTAGAAAATACCCTTGATTATAAATTATAATTTATCACACTTCCGTGTCTTACTACAACGGCACTTACAAAGTTTATATTCTCGTGGAAACAATCTGATTTCGTGTCTTCTACACATTGATTGTTTGCCCATAAAAGGGCAGCTGCTGCTATTGTGGATGGTGAAAACACCAAGAAATCCATGACTGGTGAAATGTTCATCCACTTTAGTACTCAGCAGCCATTAAGATATTGCAATAAAGTGGTAACGGGTAAAGGGTAAAAGTTTGTTACCTAGACATGTTCTGATAATAACATCTGAGACACGAGAAACAGTGAAACTTAAATCACCCCATGTGGAAGCAGACCATGAAAGCTTGGCAATGAAAAGATGGACAAAATCAAAAGGGGTTATAGGGCGCAATCGCCACTTGAGACTGGCCATAACCAAAAGTTCCATCCTTTGAACTGTTTTGGGCTTAAAGAGGAACCTAGACTCGATCACTTGTAGGTCCAAAAGAAGTGGCACTTTGGTTTCTTCCATTTTAGCTGCTAGTGAAAGACAAGCAACTGATAACAGCTGCAGAGGCCATGCTTTATCATGCTGCACAAGTATGCCATTTTGTTAAAACAAACATTGTACTGATATTTCATCAATCATACCAATCTGAATAGAAATTACTATACCGTCAAGGTGCGTGACAAGAGGAAACGATCGAGGTAATTTACAGAAAGATAAGCTGTCTCAGGTCTAAAACTGTAGTAAGCATGCACCTGCAAATTGAGACTAATATCACTATCAAAAAATAGTTACAATGTAAAACCATGTTTAAGTGCTTGGAAGCATGCAAGCAATGTATTCACCTTTAGGATCCAATTTATGGCCTCTTCTCGAGCATTAACCAGCCATGTTTTGGGAAGCTGTCCTGTGGACTTTGTTTGTTCCTGTACTTGGTCATTTTCAGATTCTAATAAGCTCAATAGACAACTTTCATCACTGTTGGAGTCTCCCCACAGAACATAATTCAACTTCAAAGCCTCATCAGAATCCTCCAAGTGAATCACTTCGCTAGTTACTTCACTGCAATACAAGTCAGGAGTTTGGTGGCTTGTGGACTCGAGCGACATGGTGATTAAGAATGTATAAGCGAATAACTCAAGAAATGAACGAGTACACTGTCAATCATATATACCATTGTTTTGAATAATGAAGCCAATTTGTTTGCACCTGACATCGTACATGCGAAACTCAACAACCAGCATTTTTGTTTGTATTTTTCATTTTGGGTTAGGGTGGGATACATTCAATAAGGCAGAATCTAAGGGGCCATTGTAGAACTTCACAAGAAGCTTCGTCATCAAGAGCTGCCAAATTTAGTGGGACCAATCTAGAGCATCGATACCTCTGTCATCTCAATGGAGTTTGAGTATGTTCAAAGATATACATACACTTGTCGAATTTCCACGTGATATCTTAACCTGTTCAAGAGATTCTGATTGTTTTCTACAAAATATTCAAGCAAGTTCCTCTGTCACACTTCACTCCCATGGGACCACATCTATTATTGTTGGCCAATTGCGATGAGAGAAATGCTATATGCACAGTCCGATGTAGTCATGCAACTACGTCATAATTTCACTTAATTTTCGTCAAATAGTCTTATTTTTATAAGATAAGATTATAAACTATAAAACTCGAGTGTCGTGTATTATATTATATATTATTTTATAGTCAATTAAAATAAAAACTTTTCTTAATATGATAATAGAAGTTAATAACAAAAATCAGGGTAAACTATTAAAATGCAACACTGTTGTCCTATAAAATACATAACTATAATATACATCAAGTTTAATGTATGTAGGTAATTAGTGTATAGAATTTTACTCAACCAACTAATAAAAAATTAAAAAGTTGTAATTTGTTAGTCATTATCTTTATGCAATAGTTAAAAAATTAATAATTTTTCCGTTATAAATCACGACATGAATGCATTTATAATTAAATATTATGTTTTTAACGAATTTTATTTTCATTGTGTAATAAGTATTATTGTGACAATGTTTAGCAAAACAAAATGTCTTTAAAATGATTAATCAATTCAATTTAATTTTTATTATCCAAATTTTTCCATTATTTCTATATTAATCCAACCATCTTATTGGTTTGACCAAAATTTTAAAACTAAATTAGCCATTAAAGTAACTAAAACATTGATTCAATGTTCAATATATAGTTCAACCATTATTAAAATTAATATATCAAATTGATATTAAAAACAATGATAATAATTCATAAAATGATCATTTATAAAATAATTATAAAATTGTAACAGTAGATTTAGAACTAATTAAGATAGTTATTTAAATTATATGGCTCCTAAACATATAACTATCCACTAGTAGATGATATATAATATGCATTCATCGTTTAATATAAATTATTTATAAAAGAATTTTCAAATATATATATATATATATATATATATATATATATAATAAAAGAAAAATGATATAGATATGTCTTACTCTTTACTTCTTATTTAGTTGCATTCTTAATTAGTACCAAATATAATTATAATACGATATGATAAATTTTTAATAAAAATTTTGTAGTGCATACACATGTTTTTATTTGTTATGACAAAAAATAACTCAAATATAAGATTTTTAACATATCCAATGAAGCATGAAATTAAATATTTATAAGTGGTTTAATAATGACTTTATAAAAGATGGTACGATAGATAAAATAAATATTGTTAATAGATTTTAATATCATCTTAGAAAATAGAATTTAAGTCTATTTTAATCTTACAAAATCATTTTGTAAAGTGTAGTTTATATCTTGATTATTTCATTTTTACTTATATTTAAAACATGTCGTCTTGATTTTCTTGGATAGTAATTAATACTAAATCCACTAGGTTAATTGAACCTTCTGGAACTATTGATTAAAATTAAGTGTTAACTCTATGTCTAAATGTATACATGTCTTCTAAACTCTAACATAGGTTTTGTACAACTGAAAAAAAAAGTGAAGTTATACAACATCTATAATTGGTACAATGAGGAATAGTTTAGTGGACCCTATCAACAAACTAATAATTTACATGCTATCTGATTATTTGAATTCCGTCTGATTAATTAATCTGTAAACCATGAAATGCTTTGCAAGTAAACAAATATTATGATATGTCGTCACAACAACTCATAAATTTGCGAATTGAATCATATTAAGGATTGATGGTGTTATTTTGGATACACACGTAGTTCAAAATGAGAACAAATGATTATATGAAATTGTGCTTAGGTGTAATTTGTAATCATATCTATCATATTGTTTGATTGTTTCATTAAATAAAAATAGAAGCGAGAAAGCTTTGAAAATTATATTAAAACTTTCCGTATAGAGCTTCTTATGCCAAAATTGTAATGATCATATTCAAAATGCTATATAAAGGGTTCAAGAGGATTTTGAATTAACTAACCCTATATACATTCCACAACTTTTTATACATTAGACGATTTTCAATGAACGATCTAATCCTGTATTAATCTCCTATATTTTATTTGATTAAATCGATGATCCTGTAATTTTGATTTCATATCTAATATATAACATTTCTAACATAAATAAAAAGAAAATAAAAATTTTGATGACACAAAAATTAGTATAGAATATGATTAAAGGAAAGATAGAAATGATTTGAGAAATTTAGAATGAAATTTAAGAGAATGTGATAGCTTAAAAATTGATAATATTCATAAAAGTAATATATGAAATAATTAAAATTTTAATTTATATATTAAACCTAAGTTAAAATTTTAATATTTATTCTTTATCCCTTCTAAACATAAAATATTTGGTTCTTAGAAATTAATACAAAATTAGAAATGTAACATCCCAGATTATATAGAAATATATAATATAGTAAGTCTACATTTTTAATATAATATCTAATAAAGCATTAAAGTTACAGTCATCTCAAAAGAAGTCTTAATTTAAAACTTTAAACATATTAAAGTATTTCAAAATCAACAGGAACAACTAGGAATCCTAACTAGACTAAGCAGCAACGTCATCTCCTTCCAAGGCCTGCTCCAGAGGCACCTCATCCACCTCTGCTCACATCCAAGTGGATGATCATTGCAAAAGAAAAACACACACAAGCAAAACACAACACAGAAGCAAGGGTGAGCTAGATATACAAAAATCATGTTATAATAATCACATACAATATGCAAATAAAGACAGATATACTAGACTATACAAACATGACTTGTTGCACTTTAAACTTGACTCGTCCAGACTTAGAATGATTGTCGAGTTATGGCAGGTCATGCACTCGTGGTGGCTTCTATTGCTTTGCAAAGTCGTTGCCAATGGGTTTCACCCTACCACACTCACAAGGTTAGTCCGTTATCACTCACCTTGGGCCATACTGGAAGCACCCAAGACTAGGACCTCCTGCTACTCCTCACCACATGGTTCAATCCTCTCTACTTGAAAATGAAAGACCCTTGGAGCGTCAGGATAACCCCCAAGACTGAGCTACCATGCAAATAATTCTAAAATACACCAAGGGCACCACCATGAATCCTCTCCTTGAGGAGTATGTAATTACGTCCAATAACCACACTTTGTTACATTCAACCACCAAACATGTCTCATACATTCACATTGTAACATCCCAATTATTATAGCATTAAACTATAATAGAGTTCTTACATCATTGATACAATAGAACAGTGGATAGGAGGAGGAATAACAGTTTTCCTCATTATTATACAAACCCACACTCAAATTTCAAACCAAATACGATTCACACTTAAAACATAGACAATTTATAAGGCTCATTCTTCAAACTAAGCTTCCGTCGATCCTCCATCTAATGCTTGCTCCACCGGCATATCACCAACTTCTGCTCCCATCCACCGGATGATCATCGCCAGACAAAACACATAACACAAAAGAACAACCACACAACAGACAAAGCAAGGGTGAGCTAATGCAATACAAAACATCATGGTAAATTAACCAAACTTCCATCTTATAAGTTAAATTACTCAATAATATAATAAACGTACCATTATCATCGTAAACTCACTCATCTGGATAATCGTATGAATATTGAACTCTTAGCTAGTTCTACACTTACAGTGGTACTTTACTCAGCTACATCCTATCCTACTCTGTCCCCCAAACTGGATCTTCGGATATGGATGCACTTATTCGCTAGCTCAAGTATTCTATCCTACTCTGTCCCCCAAATTGGATCTTCGGATATGAATACAACCCCTGAAGCTACATCCTTCCTACTCTGTCCCCCATACTGGATCTTCGGATATGGATGCACTTACTTGCTAGCTCAAGTATTTTATCCTACTCTGTCCCCCAAACTGGATCTTCGGATATGAATACAACCACTGAAGCTACATCCTTCCTACTCTGTCCCCCATTGTGGATCTTCGGTAAGGATTTCCCACTTTCCACTACATAGCTTTCTCTCTAAGTGAGATCGAGACTATTGAGAGCATAAGAATGAACCACTAAATCGGAGTTCCTATATTCATACGTACAGTACTTGACACAAAATCAACCAGGAGTTCCTCCTTGGAACTCTATTCCACACTTTCCATTCATAAGTACACATGTCAACATGTTATCATCTTTAGTCATATCTCAAGAAAATAACTCTTACATACTCAGACATTTCACATCCTCACAGAAAACATTACTTATTAACACATAACTCTTTATGGTCTATTAATTCGAACCTTTAAGTAGTTCAAATAGATTAGATACCCTCACCGATGACTTCAGAAGGGTCAAAAACCCCCATATCGACCTAAAGAACGTCCAAAACGGACATCCAGAACTCCCAAAACGTCAAAAACATTAAAAACACTAAATTTGTCATGCATAACTCGCTCCAGCGAGTTGTCTCATTCACTCTAGCGAATTTACTATTCCAAAATCACGAAAATTCACTTTCCGGGCTATACCGACTGTTCCTTCCATCATACCGGCTTTATAGACGTCCAAAAACTCATCTCCTATCAACAACCCATATTCATCCAAATCTTATAAACATCTAAACTAAACATTTAACAAAGAGATAGCGGATAAATAGTCCAGTCCAAAATTTCATATCAAAAGCCTAGTCTCCTTTTTAAATCCATAAACAAATTCAAATTCTTCGATCTATACGTAAAAAAAACTTCCACCGATTCAAAATACTTAATGCGAACAAGATCTCTTCAAAATTATCAAAAACAGAAACACTTCCCGATTCCAAACCGTAGATCAATTCAAAAGACACAACAGAAACAGAATTTCATTCTAAAATCATAAAGAGAGTCAAAATCCTAAACATATACCAAATTTAAAATCATACAGAAACAAAAAGACTCAAGGTTAGCTCCCCTTACGGTTTTCTCCTAAGCTTGCTGTCAAACAGTTCCCCAACGTTCCTCTGCCTTAGAATTCCTTCTCGCGGCTCCAAACTGAGCTCTAAAACTTCTCTGGTCCAATGCTTTTAGGTAACAGTTCTCAGATTCAACTTAGGAATTCTCTCAGCCCCAAAACCCCCTTAAATAACCAGAAAAACGTGTTTAAATAGTAAAACGCGTTTACTGTATCAAAACGCGTCCAAAACGCGTACAGCGAGTGAGTCTGATTTTGACAACTTTGTCAGTCCGGTTGAACCCCTTCCCGTTGTCGGAATTATGCGTATAAGTACTCGAATCGAAGCTATTCAAGTCTACTTTCTAATGGAAAAAGAATCAACTTAATATCTAATTTGTACAATTAATTATAATTAAAATACCAAACCATGTCAAAGTTGACAGCATTGTATTTTGCATATAAACTTTAACTTTTGTTACAACTTGATACATTTTTGGTTTCTTACTCTACTAATGACCCGAGATTCACATTTTCCTTTAATTTTTCAGGGTCTTACATTCTCCCCACCTTTAAAATTTTTCGTCCTCGAAAAATACACTCTTTAATCAAATAAATGAGAATAGAAGTTCTTCATTTCTTCTTCCAATTCCCAAGTCATTTCTTGGGTCTTCTCGTTCCACAATACTTTGACTGTACGAATATCCTTTCCTCTTAGTTGCTTCGCCTGAACATCAAGAATCCGTACTGGTTTTGCGTCTAATGACAAATCTTCTCTGACTTGAACGTCATCCACTTCGAGTACATGATCAGGACTTGACACATATTTCCTTAATTGAGATACGTGAAATACATTGTGCAAGTTTGCCAATTGAGGAGGTAGTGCAATCTCATATGCTACTGGTCCAATTCTCTTGATAACTTGGAATGGACCAAGAAACTTTGGAGACAACTTCTTGGATCTGATAGCTCTCCCAACTCCAGTCATCTGAGAAACTCGTAGAAACACGTGACTTCCCACTTCAAACTCAAGAGGCCTTCGTCTATGATCTGCATAAGACTTTTGTCTACTTTGTGATGCCTTCATCCTTTCCTGTATCAGTTTCACCTTTTCTGTGGTTTGTTGAATTAATTCTGGTCCTAACATCACTATTTCTCCTTCTTGGTACCAACATAGGGGTGTCTTACATCTCCTACCATATAGTGCTTCATATGGTGCCATGCCAATGCTTGTATGATAGCTGTTGTTGTAAGTGAATTCAATTAATGGTAAGACCTCATCCCAAATACCCAAGTGATCTAAAACACAAGTCCTCAACAGATCTTCTAAGGATTGAATCGTCCTCTCAGACTGTCCATCAGTTTGTGGATGATACGCAGAGCTCATTTGTAATTTGCTACCCAATTCACGTTGTAGAGACTGCCAGAATTTTGATGTAAATCGCGGATCTCTATCTGACACTATGCTCGACGGTATTCCATGTAGTCTTACTACTTCTCTTATATACAGTTGGGCGAGCTTCAACATTGGCATCTTTAGATTCATCGCCAAGAAGTGAGCGCTCTTTGTCAACCTATCTACCACAACCCAGATAGCATCATGACCTTTTCCTGTCCGTGGTAAGTGGGTTACAAAATCCATAGCGATACTGTCCCATTTCCACTCAGGTATCTCTAGTGGTTGTAACATACCTCCAGGTCGTTGATGTTCTACTTTAGCCTTTTGACATGTCAAACATGCTGACACAAATTGTGCCACATCTCTCTTCATTCCAGACCACCAGAAAGACTTCTTGAGATCTTGATACATCTTAGTCATACCAGGATGCATGCTAAGACGACTTTGATGTCCTTCCTCGAGAATCAACCTTTTTATCTCAACATTATCTGGGACACAGACTCTGTCTCTAAACCTCAAAATGCCATCAGTTCCTAACATGAATTCTCTGGCTTGATCTGTACCCAATAAACCCACTGTTTTCTGCAGCTCGGCATCTAATAATTGTTTATCTCTGACTAAACCCAACAAATCACTTGATATTATTAAGTTGCTGCACCTGATGAAATCCGCCTTCAGCTCAACATACAACTTCATATCTCTGAATTTCTCGATCAATTCTAACTCCCTTACCATCATAGTAGATACATGCACTGTCTTTCTGCTCAGAGCATCTGCCACTACATTAGCCTTACCTGGATGATATAGAAGTTCAAACTCATAATCCTTCAAAAACTCCATCCACCTTCTCTGTCTCATGTTTAATTCCTTTTGATCAAAAAGATATTTCAAACTCTTATGATCGCTGAACACTTGGAATTGTGCGCCATATAGGTAATGCCTCCAAATCTTCAGAGCAAATACGACAGCTGCTAACTCTAAATCATGAGTGGGGTAATTTTTCTCATGATTTTTAAGTTGTCTCGAAGCATAAGCTACCGCTTTCTTTTCTTGCATAAGTACACATCCCAGTCCTTGATATGAAGCATCACAGTATACTTCGAAAGATCTTCTTGGGTCAGGGATCACTAACACTGGAGCACTTGTCAACCTCTTCTTTAGTTCCTGAAAACTGGCTTCACATCGGTCTGTCCAAGCAAATGGATGATCTTTACGAGTTAATTGCGTCAATGGTGACACAATCTTAGAGAATCCTTCTATGAATCTGCGGTAATACCCTGCTAATCCTACGAAGCTCCTGATCTCAATTACGGACTTAGGTCTCTCCCATTGAAGCACAGCTTCAACCTTAGCCGGATCTACAGATATTCCACCAGCCGATATGACATGTCCCAAAAATTGCACCTCTTTCATCCAAAACTCACATTTGGACAACTTGGCGTACAACTTTTTACCTCTTAATACCTCAAGAACTGTTCGAAGGTGATCCACGTGTTCTTCCCGAGTCTTGGAGTATATAAGAATGTCGTCTATGAAGACTACGACAAACTTATCTAAGAAAGGTCTGAATATTCTATTCATATAGTCCATGAATACAGCTGGAGCGTTGGTTACACCAAAAGGCATAACCACGTATTCAAAATGTCCATATCTGGACCTGAAAGCAGTCTTTTGCACATCTTCTGCTTTTACTAAAATCTGATGATAACCTGATCGTAGATCAATTTTCGAAAACACTTTCGCTCCATGTAACTGATCCATCAAGTCGTCGATTCTTGGCAACGGGTACTTGTTCTTGATTGTCAACTTATTCAGCTGTCTGTAATCCACACATAATCTAGAGCTCCCATCCTTCTTCTTGACCAACAACACTGGCGCACCCCAAGGTGAAACACTTGGTCTAATAAATTGCTTCTCAAGCAAGTCTTCTATCTGCTTTTTCAATTCTGTTAATTCAGCTGGAGCCATCCGATACGGAGCAATTGATACTGGTCCGGTGCCTGGTATTAGATCAATTGCGAACTCAATCTCTCTTTGAGGAGGCAGTCCCGGTACATCTTCAGGAAACACATCCATGAAATCATTTACCACTAAGTGATCCATGTTCCCTCCACTCTGGTTAACCTCCATGTGTGTCAACACCATGAAGCAACACGACCCTTCTTGTACTTCGCGCCACAATTTTCCCGAAGATAATATCCTCGACTCTTCCTCTTGAGGAAACAACAATCTCTTTGCACCGCAGTCTAAGAGAATGTGATTGGAAGTTAGCCAATCCATTCCTAAAATTACCTCTAAACCTTGTAGAGGTAAGCAGATAAGATTAACTCTAAACTGACGTCCTTCTACTACTACAGGACATCTAGTACATGCTAGAGATGTCTTAACTAAGCCAGAAGCTGGAGTAGATACTATTAAGTCATATTGTAGCTCACTCACAGGCAGTCCTAACTCTCGTACACAATCATCAGACACAAAGGAGTGCGTAGCTCCAGAATCAAACAAAACACAACAAGCTTTCCCAAACAATAAACAATTGCCGACGATAAGATTACCTGGCCCAGTTGCCTCCGCTCCAGTCATCGCATACACTCTGCCCACAGCCTGAGGTTTGGTATCTGCCATCTGTTGAGGCTGATTAGTTAGTTGTTGAAGCCTTGATCCTTCAGATGTGGGACAATTTCTGGCAAAATGTCCCTCCTTCCCGCAGGTAAAACATTTCATAGGACCAACTAACTGAGGGCAAACAGACTTATAATGTGGTCCTCCACAGCGAAAACACTTCACCACGCTAGATTGCCCTTCTTGACCTGATGGATGAAACGAAGGTCCTTTGATTGCTTGAAAAGGAGGTTTAGAATACGGCTTCCTCTTGTCTCCATGACTGAACTTGGACCCAGATGGTCCACCAATCCTCTGTGGTTGTCTTTGCTGACTTTGCACTTCATTCTTGGTCTTTTCTAACACTTTTGCCCTCTCCACTAAGGTAGGAAACTCCTTAATACATAAACCTTTTACTAGCAATTTGATATCTCCTCCAAGACCATTTTCGAACTTCCTACATTGCCATTCTTCATCCATATCCAGAGTGTGAAAACGGATCAGATGCTTAAACTTATCAGCATATTCCGTCACGGACATTCCCCCTTGCACTAGCTGAAGAAACTCCACTTCTTTGGTAAACCTTACACTGTCAGGGAAATATTCAGCATAGAACTTCTTCTTGAATAAGTTCCAGGTGATCGGGGTACCACTCCTTTCCAACAATGTCCTTGTACTGGTCCACCAGTGACTGGCCTCTCCTGACAATAAATATTCGGTATAAGCCAATCTATTTTCTTCCGGGCAGTTTTTGGCATTGAAAATCCTCTCCATATCTCTAAACCATTGGTCTGCTTCATCAGCACTAGTATTGCCACAGAATTTAGCTGGATGGTGTTGAAGAAAATTCTCTAGGCTCCATTCTTGAATTGGAGTAGGTGGAATATAAAAATGGTCAGTGGAAATTCTTGCACCACCGTTCATTAATTCCACATATTGTCTTTGGTGTGCCTCGGCTGACACCCTAGCAGCTTCCAATTGTTGTAATGCCATTGTGTTATGTTGCATCAAGGATGCATTCTGCTGCTGCATCGCCACCACAAATGATTCCATTACTTTTACCAGATTAGAGACATCAGACCGTACAGGTGAAGGAGGAGAAGATGGTCTGGATGCCATGGTTCTGTCCAACGAGAGGAACCATTAGTCCAAAAATTAATTCCTATAGTCGAAAGATACAACTAAAACATGATATCTTCATAACCTACAGGATTCCTAAGGAAAGAACTGCTCTGATACCATTAATGTAACATCCCAATTATTATAGCATTAAACTATAATAGAGTTCTTACATCATTGATACAATAGAACAGTGGATAGGAGGAGGAATAACAGTTTTCCTCATTATTATACAAACCCACACTCAAATTTCAAACCAAATACGATTCACACTTAAAACATAGACAATTTATAAGGCTCATTCTTCAAACTAAGCTTCCGTCGATCCTCCATCTAATGCTTGCTCCACCGGCATATCACCAACTTCTGCTCCCATCCACCGGATGATCATCGCCAGACAAAACACATAACACAAAAGAACAACCACACAACAGACAAAGCAAGGGTGAGCTAATGCAATACAAAACATCATGGTAAATTAACCAAACTTCCATCTTATAAGTTAAATTACTCAATAATATAATAAACGTACCATTATCATCGTAAACTCACTCATCTGGATAATCGTATGAATATTGAACTCTTAGCTAGTTCTACACTTACAGTGGTACTTTACTCAGCTACATCCTATCCTACTCTGTCCCCCAAACTGGATCTTCGGATATGGATGCACTTATTCGCTAGCTCAAGTATTCTATCCTACTCTGTCCCCCAAATTGGATCTTCGGATATGAATACAACCCCTGAAGCTACATCCTTCCTACTCTGTCCCCCATACTGGATCTTCGGATATGGATGCACTTACTTGCTAGCTCAAGTATTTTATCCTACTCTGTCCCCCAAACTGGATCTTCGGATATGAATACAACCACTGAAGCTACATCCTTCCTACTCTGTCCCCCATTGTAGATCTTCGGTAAGGATTTCCCACTTTCCACTACATAGCTTTCTCTCTAAGTGAGATCGAGACTATTGAGAGCATAAGAATGAACCACTAAATCGGAGTTCCTATATTCATACGTACAGTACTTGACACAAAATCAACCAGGAGTTCCTCCTTGGAACTCTATTCCACACTTTCCATTCATAAGTACACATGTCAACATGTTATCATCTTTAGTCATATCTCAAGAAAATAACTCTTACATACTCAGACATTTCACATCCTCACAGAAAACATTACTTATTAACACATAACTCTTTATGGTCTATTAATTCGAACCTTTAAGTAGTTCAAATAGATTAGATACCCTCACCGATGACTTCGGAAGGGTCAAAAACCCCCATATCGACCTAAAGAACGTCCAAAACGGACATCCAGAACTCCCAAAACGTCAAAAACATTAAAAACACTAAATTTGTCATGCATAACTCGCTCCAGCGAGTTGTCTCATTCACTCTAGCGAATTTACTATTCCAAAATCACGAAAATTCACTTTCCGGGCTATACCGACTGTTCCTTCCATCATACCGGCTTTATAGACGTCCAAAAACTCATCTCCTATCAACAACCCATATTCATCCAAATCTTATAAACATCTAAACTAAACATTTAACAAAGAGATAGCGGATAAATAGTCCAGTCCAAAATTTCATATCAAAAGCCTAGTCTCCTTTTTAAATCCATAAACAAATTCAAATTCTTCGATCTATACGTAAAAAAAATTCCACCGATTCAAAATACTTAATGCGAACAAGATCTCTTCAAAATTATCAAAAACAGAAACACTTCCCGATTCCAAACCGTAGATCAATTCAAAAGACACAACAGAAACAGAATTTCATTCTAAAATCATAAAGAGAGTCAAAATCCTAAACATATACCAAATTTAAAATCATACAGAAACAAAAAGACTCAAGGTTAGCTCCCCTTACGGTTTTCTCCTAAGCTTGCTGTCAAACAGTTCCCCAACGTTCCTCTGCCTTAGAATTCCTTCTCGCGGCTCCAAACTGAGCTCTAAAACTTCTCTGGTCCAATGCTTTTAGGTAACAGTTCTCAGATTCAACTTAGGAATTCTCTCAGCCCCAAAACCCCCTTAAATAACCAGAAAAACGTGTTTAAATAGTAAAACGCGTTTACTGTATCAAAACGCGTCCAAAACGCGTACAGCGAGTGAGTCTGATTTTGACAACTTTGTCAGTCCGGTTGAACCCCTTCCCGTTGTCGGAATTATGCGTATAAGTACTCGAATCGAAGCTATTCAAGTCTACTTTCTAATGGAAAAAGAATCAACTTAATATCTAATTTGTACAATTAATTATAATTAAAATACCAAACCATGTCAAAGTTGACAGCATTGTATTTTGCATATAAACTTTAACTTTTGTTACAACTTGATACATTTTTGGTTTCTTACTCTACTAATGACCCGAGATTCACATTTTCCTTTAATTTTTCAGGGTCTTACACACATACTTTCAATGAAATACAATTACAATCATCATATTATGCATTTTGTTCATGCCACACACTTAATTCAACCAAAGAGAGAGAGCAAAAGAGAAGACTGGACTCAGAATTCGCACAACGCACCCTCACTCGCAAGGCGAATTAACTCGTTGAGGTGTTGTACCTCATGTCCCTCGCATAGCGCACCCACTTAATTCGCTATGCGAATTAACTCGCTGAGGCTACAAGCCTCAGGTCTTCTCGCATAGCGAACCCAAGTCGTATGCGAGAGCTTAAACAGAGACCAACCCCCCTAAAACTCTCGCTATGGTATGCGCCCAATTCGCCTTTCGAATTAAACTGGCAGTGGCTCCAGGTCACCATCAGTCACACAGCGACTTGATTCGCTATGCGAATCACCAAACAGAGAGCACACCCTCTAGTCATTCGCACACGTGCCAACTCGCACAACGAATGACCCAAACAGTGAGCACTCTCTACAGGGATTCGCTATGCGAGACAGCTCGCATAGCGACTCTGCATCATCTGCAGAACGCAAGTTCTGCAGAATCAGACCCTCATATCCCCCCTTACCATTTCTAGGCCTTCCCTCCAACTTCTAACACCTCTAATTCATGTTTTATACCTAATTAAACTTATCAAAATGATTATAAACGTTCCTACTACAATTCTAAAGTGATTTAGACTCAAATTCTACTCTAGAACACCAAAATCAACAACTTAGGGACCCAAATCCAATTCTACTACTTGTAACTTGTTTTAGACCAGTTTGAGATTCCTAACAAGTCAGAATTGACCTATCTGAGCTACCCAAATAGCACAAGAACACACAAGACCTCCAGTGCCCAAAATCACTACCTCACTTCCTCTCAAGTGACCCAAAACACTATCAATCCTTTTAACTTTCAACATACAGTTGCTACCTCAGATTTTACTCATCTAACATCCTCAGTTGTAGTCACACAACACGTTTAAATCAGTTCACAAGCATTAGTTCACAGATTCACAGGTGAACATTTCAGCACATATCATTCCATACACTCAAACTTAAAAATGCAACCCAAACAGCACAATGGTGCATAAATCAGTCCATACACCTAACATATAACAACTTATAAGAAAGTATTATAGCTCCCCTTACCTCAGAGTTGAACAGTCCAGCTCACAACACTGCTTCCACAGTACCCTATTCGGTGAAGAACCTAACAGTACCCTACAACCACCGAAATGGTGATGGAAACAGCTCTTAGAGCTCGAAATTTAGCAGAGAACAGAAAAGGGAAAACACAAGACGCATGCAACCAACAAAGATTGCATGTGCTAGGTTTAAGAACGGAGAAGAGGTTACATGCAGGGACTTACCAGCCTAGAACCCAAAACGAATCGGACAGTTGTGAAGCTCTCTACATCACAGACGTTTGAGAGCCACCTGATCGGAAATCCACTGGCTTAAAGAGAAGAAATGGAAATGAGAAAGCATAGATGTGGTAGAGAGAAGACATAGAACTTTGAAGAACTGAGTTTTAAAGAGAGAATGGAAATAGGCTAATGAACCAAGCTCTTCAGAAATTCATATTTATATTAAAATACTAAATCTGATTCTATTAATCTAATGCACCAATCCACTCTTTTAAATTCAAATTTTTAGGTTCTCACAATAAATGTCTAAATTTAAGAATGTACATAAATTTGTAGGTTTATATTTTTAAAATGTTAAATATGGTATTAAAAGAAATTCTTTAAAGGGTTTTGAGTAGTTTTTTTACTTAGTTTCTCTTAACCAAAATTTCTTTAGTACAATATATAGTAATTGAACTGGTCACTGTATCACTTTATCATTTTTTTAGTTTGACCACCTCGATATAGTTTTCAAAACAGAAAGTATAGGTAACATTAAACATATTTTTTTTAAACAGAATTTCAAATTTAAGTCTTATAGATGGGGAAAAGGTAATTGAAAGATACGACTTCCCGTACCAGTTAGGGACTATTATAACCTTGGCGAATTTATAATAAAAAAACAATTTAATTATATTATAAAATTCATTGAAATAAGTTTCAATACCTTGATCAACAATAAATTAAAATAAAATTAACAAAATTAAAGTTCTTATATTATTAGTGTAACTTTTTATATTAAAAATAAAATATATTTATATTTATTATAATAAATCGATTTTTTTAAGGTAAAAGACATAAGCAATACTTAAATTCCGATAAAAACAATTTTATAATAAAATATTATACATTATAATTAAAAAAATAGGTAAACCTTGGTCCTTATGATATATGTCGGTTTATTTTTGTCGGAAAAGAAAACTCTAACAAAAATATTAAGTCGTCGCAAAATTTAGTTATAGTAGTGTCGATAGCTAAAAAGTAATACTCCTACTTGGTAAGAATAAAAGATTAACAATGGAAGTGGACTTACTTAACTTTTGTGTTGCTTAAGATAACTTTTTATCATCTAAATTTAGCTAAAATTTAGAGTTAGTTTCCTTATTTTTAGCATTATTAATCATCAATAGAAAAGTGTACTCATATTTATGTATTAAATAATTACTGATTGAGTATTCCTCAAAGATCCATATTTTAAATAATACATTTTTAAGCTTAATATAATAGAACAGAAATGGATGGAAGGAAACACTTGCATATTGCTGCATGGAAAAACAAAATTGATATATAACATTATTTGATGGATGAGTAACCTAAAAAGAATAAAGTTAAATTAAAATTGAAAAAATATTTTGATGTTTGTTCGAATATCTCTCAAATCCAGGACCACTCTAGAAATTCACAAAGCTATCTAAAAGCAATACATCAAACTCTTTAAAAACCAAGAAACCAATTTCCTTATTCTCATTTTCGAACACCGATTCCAGTCCCATTATTCCTTACAGATTTGCTTATTGGCCTTAGGGTAGAGGTTGTTCTTTTTTTTATACTTAAATATACCTAACCATGCTTATGTTTCTGGTCTCTATGTTACTTTGGCCAATTATGTTCTTATTGCTAAGAAAACATGGCCAGACTTGTCCATAACCTCTATGTTATAAAGTTTGGTTGAAAGAGAAATAATTAGTAGTTGCAAAAACAGACTTCCATTATTTTTCTGATTTCATCTTTTATTAACCAATAGTTTGTAATCATTCTTTCAGAATGGTTATGCTCATTCTTTAGTTTTGCATGTTCCTACTTTTGATTGTTATGAAGCAGGTTCATTGTTAACACCTACCTAATCACTATAAACTAATGATGAATATTTTATGAAGAGAATATGACAATTTGCATGCTAATTACTCCTTTTTGTTTGTTCATTTTTTTATTGTCACTTTGGGTAAGTGATGGCTTATGTTTGCAAATACTGTGCATTGAAGTTTGCCTAAAATGGTTTGGTTACCTGAAACAATAGATGGAGTATGGGAAAATTTGATCAATTAGAAGATAGTTTGATTAAATGGTTAGATCAATTAGTTTAAAGAATATAGATCATGCCTATGTGTCACCCTCTATGAATGGATTTATTATCTGTTATTGCCTAATAATGGTTGAAACTAGTACTAGCTTCTACAAGATGCTTATATGGGTCTTGCCTATAGGTTTGATTTTGTCTCATGATTTCCATGGGTTTTGAGTAATAGGAACATTTTTAATGAGGACAATAGACTACTTACGAATAATAATTTTGTGTTGTTGGATGCAAATTCTATGCTTTTAGGTAGTCTGTACTCATTCAAGGTACTCAATGTGTGTAGCTTTAAAAAGGCTTTTGATAGCTATGAGGAGCCTTTTGCATCTAAAACTTGGAGTGCTTTAGGAAATGCATAACATTACCCACAGGTTGTTTTGTATGTCTAGTAAATCTTCATTGGTGATGATAAGTTGATATTTTCTTGTGAGTATTTGATTAGCGTTGGTATTGTGTTATGCTATTTTCTTAAAGATGAATTAAGAAGTGAAAACTAAAATGCCCGATTACTCTCGGTTAAAAAAGAGCTGTGTATTATAAATGGACGCTCCTTGGTTCAACTTACAATAAAAAGCGAAAACTAATATTCAACTTACATAATGGAAACTTATTTATTTGTTAATGAAGACCAATTTCTACATGAGTTAATATTACAAAAACTACGCAAATAGGGGTGTAAATAGCAGTCCATTTAGGTAAGTCCAAGCCTAATAATAGATAGAAATGTCAAAGCCCAAAAGGATGTATACATTTCAATTGATATGGATCTCAACTAAATCACGAGCATGTGACGCAGTTGGGAAAAAAATCAAGGGAATGATGACAAGTGTTTTGTGAAATAGCAAAAGATCATGTACATCCCATTTGAAATAAATCTCGAGTCATTAATCATGAACATCTTCATGCATACGCAGGCAAAAAAAAGAGAGAAATAAAGGAAATGATGTGAAACGAAATGGTAGAGAAGTAGGGATCATAATTAAGCAAGGACCACAGGAAAGTTTGATAAAGTGTGGTGTAGATTGAAGTGATGGGTAATTTGACGTAAGGAATTAGTTAACAATGGGTTTAAAATAAGGTATATAACAATTTATTTTCATGCTATTATGGGTTTTTCCCTGCCGGCTATGCCTCTTCAATTGTATCATCTTTCTTAGTTACTAAGACAAAAGTGGATAGATCACCAACGTCAGACCCAATGATGAGGACAAACAAATAACTGAATTAATAACACCGTTTCCCGCACGTTCAGTCGCTTCCTCATTCCCAAAGTCAACAACTTAACGTTCAATCACCGGAAAATAACCAAATTTCTAACGATATGCATTTCAAAAAATTGGAAACTCTATCAGACGATAACATCAACTCAACCTCTCGTTTGTTCTTAGTTAATTATCAATCTTTAAAACAATTAATTATGTGATTAGGAAAAATCAAAATTATAAGTTTGTTCGGCAGAGGTTGTTATTGTATCACCTTCGCCTAATGCTTTTAAAACCACCACCTTGTCCCGTTGACTATTGCATTGTGACTTCTCGTGGGTCATAGAGTCGAAATTTGACAGGGCCAAGGAGTTAGCATTCCATTACCAACATAAACAATTACAATATATACTTCTGCCGCCAAAGATTCATGGCTAAAGCTTGTTATATCGATAGTTTAACAATAAAGCTAATTTTCTGCGTCATTTGTATTGAGACTTATATTTCTGTACCCAAAAGTTTCAGATCTAGATTTAATTAAGAAAGAATTACACTCAACGTGGGTATTTAGATTCAGGCACACATTGTTATATATAATCACGAAAAAAAACACAACTCAAGTAGGACCTGTATACTCAAACTTCAAAAAACATTGTGATTACTAACTGCCAAAAGTTTCAATAATTGCATGAAAATAAAATCATTATTCTTGTACAAAACTAAATCGAAATCATTATTAGCAGGAGCTTTTTAAGAACATGTAGAGGTTGTGCTCAAGAACTTATCAGTATATTAAACTTAATTACGGTGCAATCTAATAAAAAAACATAGATAAATTCATTATTTAAAATCTTATTTTTCTTCTGTTGTTTTTAAGAGGACATTTGACCTCAAATTTGACATAACTAACTTACATATGTTCTTTTTACCTAGGTTCTATTGACAATTGGGGTCTAAAGGTAATAAAAAATTGTCATTCTGATTTATTTAGGTAAGGATGAATTTGATGCAGTTTGATCAAGGTTTGATGCAACTTGGTCAATATTAGGTACAGCTCGACTAAGGTCGATACAACTCGGACAAGGTTGATTACAGCTTCACTAAGGTTGAATACAACTATTTTTTTTATTTGTTTTTTTCTGAACAGGATATATGACATCAGTTATTTAAAATAACCATTCTCATATGCATTTTCTGCTTCAATTGTTTATTAGAGCAAGTGAGACCAAAATTTCAAAATTACTATTTCTTTTTATTTTTCTGAATAAGACATGACCTTAATTTTTTGAACAACTGATGTCATATGTATTTTTTGTTTCGATTTAGTGAACAACCGAGGCCAAAATGTTGGTTAAAATTTCAACTATTAAAATTTATAATTTTTTATTTATACTACCCTTTAGATTTCGGTTTTACGAATAATCAATGTCATAGAATAGATATTGGAGTTTTCTTCTTTCTTTCATCTCCTCATATCAACACCGCGTCACTACATCGATTCACTACCTCTCTAAATGCCACCATCACTACGTCCTCACACCTTTCGTTCTTTGTTGTGTTGCTTGTGTCATTCGTCGTCTCCGCTGCCATGGTGAGCATGTTTCTCATTGTTTCTTTTTTGTGTTTTTTGTGCTTGTGTTTTTATATTTTGTTCGTGTCTTGCTTTGTTTATTGGTTCTTTGCTTTGCATTATTGATGGTTTAGGAACAAAGATGAATATGATGTTTGATATAAGTATGATGTTTAGGAGCAAATATGAATATGATGCCTCAGATGAATATGTTATTATAATTTTGTTAAGATGTAAAGATAAAAAAGTGACTATATGTGGTGACCTACCTCACTTAGAATGTTGTATTGATGTTGAAAGAATTTGTCTAGACCATTTAAATAAATTTTAATTGAAGGTCCTGTCACAACAGTTCTCCAAAACACAGGTATTGATGCATCATTCTCCATTGTTGTTCGTCTTTCATGCTCTCATGTTCCTATTATTATCTTGAAAATTTAGTTTTTATATGAGCATATTATTTTTTTAGTATGTTGTTTATTTCTTGAATGTTGGATATGTGATTAATTATATGCTTATTATGTTGAATTAGTCTTAGTTTTCTGTTTGAGATTCAATAAAAAAAAATTATATATTGTCTCAACTTTTATAAGAAATGCATTTTTTTAAGTTAATATAAGAGGAGTCACTACTAATAATATATAAGTATTAAATCTTGAATTGTCCAGTTGACAGTTTAAGAAGATTAATCACTTTTATATATATATTTTAAATTCATGAATATTTGCTTACAATATTTTTTATTGATCTTCAACTCAATAATTGATTATGAATTATAATTACTTTTATTTCATCTAACTTGAATACCAATGCAAAATATTAACAAAATTTCGTGAAATTTATGATATGTTAGTTTTAAAATTAATATGCACAATAAATTAAATAAGTGAATCTTCTTAAATGGGATATGGTCAAACCTTGAATACAAAAACGATTGAGGTGATAATTCATTTAAAGATAATGAAAACTGTATGAACAATTTCAATATATATACATTGGATTAACTCATCCCGCATTAGTGTTGAGTATGAGAGAGCACTATAAGAACTTATATAATTTGCGCAATGTAATGCGAGTAGAAGTGATAATGAAGTGAAGTTTATATATATTTTTGTCAATGATTTGAATGAGAGAAAGTTCAACGCGACCAAAATTAGGGAACAATTTATCTCTTATGGTTTTTTTTCAAAGTTATACAACATAGATGACATAACAAATTAATAGACTTTCCAAATCGAACTGAACATGTTGTCAATTCCACCATAAAAGTTCAACTGGAAGAAGAAAAATTAGAGGACATAAAATGTTGGCATAAAAACTTTTGTTTGAGACCAATACCTTTAAAATTATATAATTATTTTAAATCATAAAAGATATATGAAATTAATCATGAGTAGAATCGAGGCTAAAGAAACATTTTTTTGTTTATTGTTTCGGTTTTCTTAACCAAACAAATTGTTAAGTTTTTTGTTTCAGTTAATAATTTATGCCAAAAGTCCTCTTTTTTACATTATTTTAATATATTTCAATTATAGAAACCGAAACCCGTTATTAAAATAATTATTGTCATATCTCTTCTTAGATGAAGATTATTCATATAGGTAACATTGTTCAGACTATTACACCTAACTTACTCATTATGAATTGTTCTCAAAATATATGGAAGACATATTTAATATATATTTTCTATATTAATAATATAGAAATATATTTATAATATAAAAACAGTTAATATCAATAATTTTATTTGAAAATATAAAAAATAATGCAAGATGAAATAAAACGAGATAACTTATTTTAAATAAACTTTATAGTTACTGTGTGAAGACAAAATATATCCAATTTTACTATCTTGAATCGATACAAATTAAACTGTTTTTATTTCTTTTAAAAGGATTTAAACTGATTATTCATATATTAAAAAACTATAATATACATAAAAATAATAAAAAAAGAGTAAATATCAAAATCTTACGAGGGAAGTGTACAGAATATATATACTCGTGCATGAATTATCAGAATTTTTTTTAAGTCTAGTGATTACTTATAAAAGTAATGTCAATCTAAATTTATAAAATAAAATATTCTTTTATTTAAGGGATAACGATACCAGTATATATAATTGACAGGAGATCGATAATTACATTAATCTAAAATTCAAATAACATGTAACTATAAAATTATTGATTTAAGGAATAAATTGATGTGGATTTAAGAAATTATTTTACCTCCCAAACACCTATATAATAGTTTTTAATTTCATATATTTACTTTCACGATAAATTATAAGTCTCTTTTTTCATTCTATGCATTTTATACTATATATAAATATTTGTACATCTTATTAAGTTGACTTTATAATAGTTGACTTTCTACATTCTACGTTATCTCTTTTATTCTAAATCTAAAATATAATTTACTTTTAATATATCTATCACTACAAAAAATATCTTTAAATAGCAACTATTTTAGAGATAAAAAATAATTAGTCAAATTAATTTAAATACTATTTTCTAAACTAAAAATTATTAATTTTTAAATAGATACTGTTATAAATAAAAACTATAATTAATAATTAATTAGACTATAATTAGTCATTAACATTAGTTATCAATGTTTTATTTACCAAAATAATTAGTATTAATTACTAAGATTTTTTCTATAAATGTTATGTCTAAACAGCACTCAACTACTTCATTGAATCTAAACCCTATCAATTATGTTCTTTGTCCTCCTATTCAATCTATACCAAATAAGGACTCTAGCATAGGTACATGTCATTGATGAATTCACGATATTCTCTTATTTTCTTTCAACCATTCATGTTATCCCGTTTATTTTCACTACTCCTAACATAATTGAATCTATGACTGAATATGCTGATATAATTATTATATATTTTTGCCTGTAAATAGACTTCATAAAGAAACATTATCATATCATTTTCCTTTTGTAGAGTTACTATATTAAAAACTTTGGCATTGATATTGTCACTGCTTACAAGAATCACACGCAGGGTCGCATTGGTGACAACGTACATGAGACATTAATTATAGTCATAATAAAAAATAAATAAAATCAAACGAAGTTTCCGGCTATATTTTATTTAAAAGTCGTGCTTTTGAATCACAACTTAACTTAATTATGCGTAATTAAAAAATAAAGCAGTGAACCAAAATATAGTTTTATTAAATATAAATAAAAAATAAAAAATAATATTTAGAAATTTTATTTATAGTGATAGATTCCTTACTCACCCATCGTCAATCTCTTTTATATATCAGACTGACGATGAATTTGTAGAATATCATTTACCCATATCCTGTAGTGTTGGTAAGGTACAACGAAAACTAATGTCTTGTATATATATACATGTGTAATTGTTCAGGGAGATATAAGGTTAGCTTAATAATAAAATTAGAAAAAATGGTAGAAGGAATAATGGGTTCAATTTTCTTAATTAATAAATACTAAGAATTAATATTGTTGATAAAGAAAATCTCACTTGACTAATTGCTTATCAGTAATCAATTTGAATCTGGGTCATTAATAAGATCCCATTCATGCTATAACTATAGGAAAAAAAAATAGAATCTATATAATTTAATTAGTAGAGAAAAATCACGAATGACGCCCCTTGTTATAATTAATCACAAACAAGGTGAGGTAATGAAGAGTTGTGAAATTTACGAAATAGTAGAACACAATTATGAGTGTTTTAGTTTCATATCTCTCTTGGATAGAATACCGTTTTGTTATTTTGAAGCGAAATCTTATTAATACAATCTATTCCTTATGAAAATTTTAGAATAAAATTTATGTATTTCAACAGATTTCTAAAAATATATTATTGATATAAAAAATATAATTTGTGTTTTACCTTTAATCTAATTATTAATATATATTTTTTGTAATCTAGCAAAAAAACAAGGTACAAGACATGAGAAAGGAGCATCCTGCTCGCTGGCCATGGATTATGACCAAATCCCGGAACCGTCCCGTTTAGGGAACATTGCATTACATTGCGTATCAATCTATCACACTGTGTCCGTCAACACACTCAATCCACCTATAGTCTATACACAATATACAACGGGCATTACTTTTGTCTTTGGGCTCGTAAAATTAAAGGAGTTCCATCATTCTTCGTAAGAGAAAAAAAAACATTTAAAGTTATTAATGCATGCACATTAATAAAACTGACCGTCACTAACAGTATTAACGTATACAAAAATTCCACCACCACACACTTCCGCCAAGTTGCAGATTTAGTTAGGAGAGGTTTTGATAAGTGTTTCGGCCGGATCCGGGCGGACCCTGCAAAAACACACGAGCTTGCTGTTGAAGGCGGACGACGAATACTGAGGCCGAACGGATGAATGGTCTCGAACGCCGGGCGGACGACGATCACGAACGTCGGAAACGGGCGGACACTTTCAGCTGGATCCCACGAACCGAAGCAAGCTTCACTGGCGGGCGACATCAATATGGACGATTACTTTGTGCTCCAAAGCGGGCGGACGTCCTCCAATCCGGACGCTCGCTCTCTGCACCAAGCTGGACGGGCGTCCTCCACTCCTGGCGGATGATCCTTGCTTTCAGCTCCAAGCTGGGCGGGCGTCCTTCCTCTCCTCGGCGTTGCTCCAACCTCCCAGTTGGGGAGGGGCCGGGTACCTGCTAAAGGCACTCCGACGCTCAAGTTAGTAATATGACAGGGCGATTGTGATGCGTGTATGCATCGTTATCCAGTTAGTTCAGAGTTCATACCTGAGACCTTTATTTATAGCGAATTGTAATGGGCTTTTACCTTTTGGGGGCCTTGGGACGGCCCAATGATACCTTAATCTTCGTTAAGGACTTTAATGTGTCATTAGCATTTAACCGTGTAATCAGCAACGTGCGTCGGTTGGGAATGATGGTCGGTCAGGGATGTTACCCTAGGTGGGCGTCCTGCTCTCGGGCGGACGTCCAATCTTTGGGCGGACGTCCAGCTCTTGGGCGGTCGTCCAGCTCTTGGGCGGTTGTCCACTCTTGGGCGGACGACGAACTCTTGGGCGGTTGTCCACTCTTGGGCGGACGTCCACTCTTTGGGCGGACGTCCAGCTCTTGGGCGGTCGTCCACTCTTGGGCGGACGACGAACTCTTGGGCGGTTGTCCACTCTTGGGCGGACGTCCACTCTTTGGGCGGACGTCCAGCTCTTGGGCGGTCGTCCACTCCTTGGGCGGACGCCGAACTCTTGGGCGGTTGTCCACTCTTGGGCGGACGTCCACTCTTTGGGCGGACGTCCAGCTCTTGGGCGAACGTCCACTCGGGCGGACGCCGAACTCTTGGGCGGTTGTCCACTCTTGGGCGGACGTCCACTCTTTGGGCGGACGTCCAGCTCTTGGGCGAACGTCCACTCGGGCGGACGTCCACTGCTTGGGCGAACGTCCTTCTTGGGCGGACGTTCCACATTGGGCGGACGTTCCACATTGGGCGGACGCTCCACATTGGCGAACGTCCTTCTTCTTGGGCGGACATGCCAACCTTGGGCGGACGTCCACCCGGGCGGACGTCCACTTCTTGGATGGTTGGCCGCTCGTTTGGTCCTGATTCCTGGGCGGACGTCCTTGGACGGTCGTCCGGTTTCTAAGGACGGATGGTCCAGACTATTTGGCGGACGTCCGGATTACTGGGCGGGCGTGCCTTATGCCGGGAGGACCTATCAGTACAATAAGTAATCCTAAATACTAAAATATACAAATGCAATTGAAACAAACTACGTAATAAAATGGAAAAATATAGGCGCATTTTTCACACATGAAATTTGTGACAAGGAACTATAAAAGCGAAGAATCAGTTATATGTGGTAAAGCAAATTTAACTGGTGATGAATTTAAGAATTTAAAATTGAAGATAAGGCGTTGAAGTTGTGGTGGGTCAGAATGAGAGATGGGTCACGAGTGAAGCTGAGCAGGGAAAGTAATGACTACCGAACCCATTTGCAAAATTACTTTTCCAATTATAAAAGAGTGCAGACACAGCAAAGTTACGCTCAATTTGACTCCCAGGTGAGTTTTGCAGATCCAACACGCCTCAACTCAAATCCTCAATCTCTATTTATGTCCACTGTCCCATCTTTGCTTTGCTATAATATATACTTCCTTTTTTTACCTTTCATCAACTCAATTCTCTAGCCACGCCTCTCCCTGTTCACATCCCCCAAACTTCTCTCAACCCACGCTGTCACCACCATCACACAACCATTTCTAACTTACCAATTCTCCATTTATTTAACAAAACAAAGAAAAGAAAGATTCTGGGCATTTGTCGGATTCGGGTTCGCGTCGGTCACATCCATCAAACACACCTTGATTCTTGGCGTGCGTCAGTGAACCTGGAAGAGCGTCAGGTTCATTTATATCTAAACCCAAACAACTGAAGAAAGAAACATACCCTCTCTCTCTCTCTCTTACTCCTCCCTCTCCTGACACCTACCGTGTTGTACGTGTCTTTCAAACGTCACCCACTTCGAAACGTAAACCATGTATCCACCAGATTCATTATAATATTCATTTCTCAAATTTCTACTACTCAAATTGATAAACCCACCACACCACCACCCACCTCTCCACTACAACAACAACCTCCATAGCAATCGTTCTGTTTGCAAGCCAGTTCAGGGTGAGTTTGGAAATAATAACGATGGGGAATTGCCAAGCTGCGGAAGCGGCTACGGTTGTGATTCAACACCCTGGGAACAAGGTCGAGAGGATTTATTGGTCGCTTAGCGCACACCAGGTTATGGACTCCAACCCTGGTCACTATGTTGCACTGGTCGTGCCCTCACCTACAGTTAAGTCCGACAATGGCACACCAATGAAACAACTTAAGCTTCTCCGACCCGATGATACTTTGCATATTGGCCAGGTTTATCGCTTGATCAGTTTCGAAGGTATAATAGATTATTACCTCGTATTCTTGCTTGTCTTTGTTTCTTTATACAAAAAAAAATTAAAAATTGATTGTGGGTGTGTGTGTTTTGGTGGGCCATAGATGTGTTGAAGGAGTTTGCTTCCAAGAAATGTGGCAAACTCGGGAAATTGCTGAAGGAAACAGGGGGTCATGGCGTTCAGATGAAGCACAGAGATAACAGAGCTTCAAATCCTAGCCTGACTTCCAAAAATGAATACAGTTCCAGTAAGGTAATCATGTTTCAATTTTTTCCCTTGGTTTCTCTCGTGCAACTAGTTAAATTGGTTTGAAAATATTAGACTCGTATGCATGCTTGTATGGGGATGGTTATGATTATGATTATGAATATCATGTTGGAAGGATAGTATTGCCTTTTCCTTTTCATTTCCTTATCTTTAAGGCATTGTCCAATTGGAACGATTAGGTACGGCGTTTTTCTTTTCTCTGAATAAGACATGAATAAAGGAACTTTATCATACTTTTTCCATTGCTCTGTTTGCATGTTTTAAATTCATAAAAACCCATATCTTCGGTACATTGGCAGAATTTGATCATTATTTATTTAAGTACGGATCTCGAGGGTGATTTTCTTTTTTTACAAGTTTGGTTATAAATATTCCTCACTTTTAGTTGGGACAGAGACACTGGTGGTGAGTGCATGTAATGATTGTTTATTTTAGTTGCAAGTTTGTTGTGCTATACGATATTTGGCAGTCATCCACAATCGATCCATGGCTTCTACAGATCTTGCGTTAAGGCTGTTCTCATTAAACTCGATTCCTAATTTGTCGTTGCGTCTTACTAAAACCCTTTTTGTTGCAATGTCTAATTTTATTCTACTATTACCTAATTTGTATGTCATATGGTTACAGAAAATGGTAAAACTTTTTTTCTGAAACGTACAAGTGAACAACACTAATAGGGATCATAATAATTCAGCATACGCTTGTCTTAAAACTAGGAACAAATAATTTTGATAAAATAAAAAATTATATATGTTATATGGTTAGATGTTTGGATTAAAATGAAGCCAAATTAATTTTAGCATAATCGATTTTGAAGCATTGAGCATAATTAAAATGTGTGTAAATTGATTTTAGCAAGAAATGGTGAATGAGGACGTGTGTAAGAAAAGAAATTGATTTTGAGTGTGAAATAAAACAATGTCTAGTCGAGCATGCAGTGGTAAATTAGGAAAGTACGTCAAACAATGCATGCTCCACTATCCAAATAACGATACATGTCTTTGTTGGGCTGGTTTTTATCTCTTTCTAAGTTTCTTCACGTTTCCACTTCATGAAAGCACTACCAAATTACAAAAGGCGTGTCAGGACCACTTCTGAGCTAATCATAGGATATATGGATGCTTTTAGTTAAAGATATCATCTTTTCAACTTTTAAGTGACTTTTTTAAACAAAAAGAAAAGAGTTAAAGAAAGAATGAGTGAAGAACCTTATATCTGCATACAAATAGTATTAATGGACAGTGTTAATTTTACACGCATACAGTAAAACACTCATGTATTAATTTAATATATTAATATTTTAATTATATTTTTTAATTATTAATATATTGTTCTATTGTAGACGAGTTATTAAGTTGGTATTGCTTGTTTTAAAGATGTAAAATTTCTTTTTTTTGAGTATTTTTTTCTTATCTAACTCCAAATTTTACAACCTATATGTTACCAGCAAACAATTAGGTTGAACAATTATTTTCTATGACAGAAAAATATGCAATCCACATGCCAATTACAAAAGAATAAAAGTATTAATGTTTCAGAGACATGGATTGAATGTCTGTTCAAGCCTACCATCTGTGACGGTGTGATCTGTTGTACTACATGAATGAATACGATTTGTCATTTTGCTCTTATCTCTTGGCGTGTGAACCTATCCAACGCAATGCCAAAGTTTTTCTTTTTTCTGTTCATTGTCAGGTGGAACAAGAGATTCAACGAATGGAGAGCAATGGCAGTAGCAGCAGCAATAACAAAGGTGTTGGAAGACATTTCGTTGGTTCTGGTGGGCAATGGAAGCCAGCCTTACAGAGCATTGCAGAAATTGGAACTTAAAACGCACCGTTAGGCCCCACTCCCATGAATAAATCATGCAGAGCAACAGCATCAACAACCCTGCCTTTCATTTCACGCTTTCCGCTGCATTCACATGACCCTCCTCCTTCATTAGTAGTCTACTACACGTAGGGTTTGTGTTTGTTAAGCTTGTCTCTCTTTCGAAAGGACATGTATACATGTAACCCTACAATTAGACATTAGCCAAGTTCTTATAGAATATAGCATATGCTCTTTTGTTTTATTTCTTAAACATATATAGCTGTGTTCCAAGTCGCCCATATCATTATGGTACTATGGTCGTAGAACAGTGTACCTTTCTTTGCCTTGAAATTTAGTAGCGGACCACTAAGGATTTCGTTAATTGAATGCTTTTCAGACTTATCCTTTTTGCCAAAGTGGTTCTTTTTCCAAAGTAGTTCTTTTTCGTGTATATTCTTAATATTATATATGCATAACCAGCAGCATATGCGATCAATTTTATACTATAGAGGAAAATAATGCTACCCCGCAAACTATAGACTCCACAGCTATCACATAATATATAAGTTGCAAGATTAAAAAACGAAAGTCTTAAACAGAGACTTATCTATGTCCTAAATAGATACAATATTTTGCTTAATGATCATTTTAAAATTTAAGTCATACTTATAAAACTAATTTTCGCCTTATATATAATGGCTATTATATATTTTAATTAAAAGTGTTATTCTTGTAAAACATAATTTATGACTTCAAAAAACAGTTGTGCTCATTAGTTTATGAGTTCGTCTCACTTATATTTATTTTTGATAATTGTTCTTTTATTCTGTAATCCATTTTACAGATTTTCAAGATCCGTATCTAATCGTGATCTTAAATGTTAAAAATCCGACATACCTTGCTAGTGCTAGTTCCACTATGCTCCATTTGCATATTAATGTTTGAAGGTTGGTTGGTTGGTTTGTTTGGATGTAACCACGGGTCAATGGTGCAATCACTTTATCCCTTGTTTTTCATTCAATTCTGACTTTAATTTAAAAGACAGGGTACTTGTTCTAAATATTGTTTGTTTGTGTTTTCATCAACATGTTTGTCCACTTCAAGTTGTTGCTAGCTAGTTGGGGAGGTATGACCTCCAGCTGTAAGGGAAGGACATAGACTTCTTGCATGTTATATTAAGATAGGATATTAAGTATAAATTGCTTCTTTAAGCATGGATTCTTATAATTAAAAATATGTTTAGAAAAATTAATCATTTTTAAGCTTAAAACCTCCACGCTTCCTAACTAGATGAATGTTGACAAGGGTTGAATCTTTTATTTGAAAAGTAAGGATAATAAGAGGTGGCTTATTTTATTTTACACAACTTCCTCTCATTCTTACTTCAATTAAATCCTTTACCATATTTCTATCCTTTTTATTCCAATAAAATTCTTTCATTCTACACCAACCTCTCAATTATTCTCAATTCAATGGAACCAAAACAAAATGAACTCATCGTGAATTCCCGTTTTTATTTCATGCTTGATTACCATTTACTCACTAATCCAAATATATCTAATTTTGTATACTCTCGTTTTTCATATAAGTTACAATCTTATCATTGATCAAGGATCTTAAGTAGGCATTACGATGAAAAATGTAGTGAAAAAAAGTATGTGACACGTCAAAATCATGTTTCAGTGAAGAGGGAGGAAAAAAAAGATTAAGAATAATCTCAAACACAACAAATAATAAGGTATGCCGATAAAGAAGATGAACAATCCATCATTGTTATAGAAGAAATATAAAAGTAAACATTTCATCAATAGAAAATTTGATCGGAACCAAGCATGAACATAAGTTAAAAATGGCTTTTATGGTATATCAAAGGAAATGTTTCAGGTGGAGGAGTTGAAAGAAATCAAGTCGAAAACTTTGGTAATTTATGGTGAGGAACTCAAGGTTTTCTTTTTGAAATCGAAAAAAGTTGGTTGTTGGTTTATGGGTTGAAAAATGTATAAAAAAAATTAGTATTTTGACACGTGCAATACACAAAAAATATTTTCAAATATATTAAATATTTTTGTATTATAATTATAAGTAATTAAACGAGTCTAAAATAAATATTGTACTTTAAATATAGATGATAAATATGATGAACTTACTATACGATCATCTTAACCAAAACAAATTAATGAGCTATATGCATTTGAATTTTATAATTTCAAAATCGATATACAATAAATACATAAACAAGAATTGAATTAGCATTAGAGTAATTTGTATACCTCATTCATGACCAAGGTAAGATAAACTTTATTTTAAAGATTTTCAAATACATTTTTATAAACTACATTTGTAGCGGTAGTGATTACATTTTCATCTTGATCTAGAATGAGTATCTTCAATACTTTCTTTGTTTCAACTCTAAAAACCACTATATATAATTGACCATATGTGAATACTAAACACGAAAGATAAAATCCAACTTTAGAGAGAGATTGTCTTAACTCATGCTAATTATTATTATAAAACATAAACATATAACAAATTGTATCCTTTGAAACTTGAAAGACGATCTAGAATCAAAAGAGAAATTGGTATAAATATTTTATCACTAATGTTCTCACTTGTAATTATTGCCGCAGAAATAACATTCACTTGTTTTATAGAGTGTATGTTTCATCATAAGAAAAAAAAAAACAAGATTCATCATGTTACACAAGAAATCGGGATAAATAAACTCTACCAAAGAACATAAAGATGAATCATTGTGTTCAATTAAAAGATTTTCTAATATTTAATAATGTATTCACGGTTTCATTCAAATTCATGTGTTCATATCCAATTTTTGTAATAAATAAAAAAAGTATCCTTGTGAAAAATTTTAGATGAAAAGATTAAATTCTAACTACATATTATTTTCTCTTATTGTTGTTTTCAATTTGATTGTTGGTCAGATGATTTTTACTTTGTCAACTTTTTTATATCAACGGTACTTTATTTTTCACTATTTGTTACACAATTAAAAAATATTGCTGGAATGATTTTTAAAATAAATAAGTATTAAACATAATAACTGTTTATATAAAAATTAAAGATATCACTATTTATAAAATTTATTATTAGATAATAATTTAAAAAACTATTTATATTATAAGCATATATACTATTCTTTTATCCAGCATTTCTATTCCAATTCCATATTTTCGTGTGTGGACCTGCACTTCTTCCAAATTTTATGGCATGTAACAACTTGGGCCGTACACTTATTATCCAAGAAAATAATCAATTAGAACTGCCTCTTCCTGCACCTCCCCCTGCTTTTCTTCCTGAACATCCATAAAAGTTGAACTTCCCAAATTATTCCTCGTTAAAAATATAATAAGAATCCCTATACCTTCTTAATTTAAACATTTTCTGGAATGATTTTTTTGGAAGATATTTTCAAATTAGTAAAATGACTTGCAAAAAATTTAATCTAGAATATAATTTTTTTTGGAAATGAGTGTAGGTATTTTTGAATCTGAGAATACTTTCTGAAGTATTTATTCCAAAAAAAAACTTATATTCCAAAGCACTCAATCTGGAATAAAAAAAATTCAAAATATATTTTTGTATATGAAAATATATTCGGAAATACCTGTTCCAGAATGACTGTTCTGAAAGATATTTTCGAATCCAAAAATATCTTCAGCAACTATCATTATGAAAAAAAAATTCAGAACAGATGTTCAGAATATATTTCTGAATTTATAAATGACTTCTGAAACACCTGTTTCAGAAAATTTCGTTGGTATTTAAAATATTTAAATTAAGAAAGGATGTATTTTGTGTTTCTTCCATGCGCGACACAAGAGTCCTACTCTTCTTTTTGACCAATTTGGGATGGACACCGGACAAAATTTGGCAATGGATAAAAACTATTTTCCAAAATAGTGAATGCAGAAATGCATGCACCTCACTCTCAATGTCTTTTTCTTTGATTAGAATCATGGTGTTGGATTCTTACCTCAACGAACAGTACATAGGGAGACATGGTGCAAGGTGACGCATGATGTTGAGGAGGACATTATGTGTAGGAAAACAATGAAAAAGCATATGATAGGATGAGGGATATGCAGCGAAAATAGGGATTTCAAATTATGAAAGAAGGACAACCAAATAAAATCAACTTATATTATTAACTCAAGAGGGTAGAATTAACATTTAAAAAATTAGGGGGTTGCAGGAAGAAAAATAATGAGGTCGAGGAATTAGAACCCCACTTGGTTGTATTGTATCCCTTAAAATTGTCTAATGGTAATTCAACTTTTTTTTTATATAACTATATCTTTTTAAAATTTCTTTTCGCAGGAGATTATTTTTCATAAAATATTAAAATCGCAGGATAATGTTTGCATGAAAAAAATGTTTTCGAGAATGTATTCCTTCTACATACTAAATAATAATATTATATTAAATTATATTATTTAATTAAAATATAAATTAAATTATGGGTTAAATATGTTTTTAGTCCCTAAACTATTGGTCGTTTCTGGTTTTCGTCCCTCTTTCAAAGTAAGGTACAATTTGGTCCTCAATCTTTTCGAAACGTTCGTTTTAGTCCTCAAAAACTAAACACTATTTAAAAATTTGGTCCTCATTTAGCAACAAATGAAGACTAAAACCAAAATTCCGAAGACTAAAACGAACGTTTCGAAAAGAATGAGGACCAAATTGTACCTTACTTTGAAAGAGGGACGAAAACCAAAAACGGCCAATAGTTTAGGGACTAAAAACATATTTAACCCTTAAATTATCAATTTATATATTTGAGAAAACAAAACTCTAGAGAAATTGCGAAAATGTCCCCTTTGAAAATTTGGTAGTCGTATATTTATTAGGTTTTGTGTTGTCATTTACTTGGTACTGACATGTTTTTTTTTTAACATAAAGATTCATTAATTTGGTGCGAGTACTTTGTATGAAGGTGGAAATGCTGAAGAGACAATGATTAGATATCTTTTTTATTCGCCATGTACAACTTCTTATAATTTTTAGGTTTTCTTGCTTCTTTCTTTCATCGTATTGTTGTTTTTCGTATTTGTTCTCCTTTTTCTTTTTCTTTATCTTTCATCAAGCATTGTTTAGCTGTTAATGGTGTTTTTCTCTTCCATTTCCTTCTCTTTTTCAGAAAACTTTTTTATTTTAAATCTTAATATATATATTAAGGAGTGACAGAAAAATATACATTTAAAAAATAAAATTACTGTTTTATTTACTTTTCACTTTAAAATTTCTTTAAATTCGATTTTTAGGTATTTAACCCTGTTATTATCTTAAGCAAAGCATCTTGAAAGTATAATTGCTGATTTTGAAAGCAAAGCATCATTTTTAACGTGTATATAATGCTATAATGGAAGGAAACATAGATTCTTCGTCTTTCTCTCAAACTCTCACTGCCACTCAATCATCTTTTATATACAAAAACCCTATTCCTCAATGCATCGCAAACCATTCAGTCTATACAAGCAATTGAATCAAGGGTTGCTATCAAAACACCAATAAGATGAGCCACGACGATGATGAGAAACACTCCCCAGTAGGTGCTCCTCCCCCACAGGGTATCTATCTATCTATCTATTTTAATTTAAGTTACTTATTTTCTGGGTTAATAGCTTTGGGTAATAAAATCTGATTAACGGTCGTTATGTTGTGAACACTATATGTGACTCAACAGCAGCAAAGGACCCTCACACTCCACCGGTTTACCCGCCGCTAGACGGTGCTCCACAGTACGTTCAACAACCTCTTCCACCCAACCAAGAAATGGGTTGTTTTGAAAAATGGTATGTCTCATTTTATTTTATTTTTGTTTCTTACCCAATGATTCTCAAAATTATTCTATGTTTTTAAGGACTTAGATTACGATAATTCAGAATTAATTATTTAATATATGATTATAGAAAAAAATTAATATTAATTTAAAATTTCATAATACTATATTTACTAGTATATTAGTTTGTACAATGTCCATGATAAATAAATATATTTCGAATACTTAAAATTTGTAACGTATAATTTCTTTTATATATAACGTAACATTTGTAACGTATAATTTCTTTTATATTTTGTTTTCATGATACATAATTCTCTGTAAATCAAATTTAGTTTCTCTATTTTAAAATAGAGGCATTCAATGAGATCGTTCAAATTAAAAGTTTGACATCTAACATTTTAATATCAACTCCTCTGCCACTCCAATTAGTTTAAACATCAACAAAACTAACACTAGTACACTCAAGGGATATGGCCTCGGTTATTTTCGGTTATAGACACCGGTTTTCTAACCGAGGCATATACAGACGAGGTAAAAAGTTTATCTCTTTTTGCCTCGGTTGTGACCCGAGTCGAAAAATGATAGGATTTTGCCTCGGTTTCTACTGAACCGAGCCAATATCTTGGATTCTACTGCCTCGTTTGAGACCTGAACCGAGGCAGTATAGTGATTTTCGATTTTCCAAGCCGATGACCTCCATTAACATATCACCTTCCATCAGATCACCTTCCATCAGATTAACTTATTATCATTTTCTCTATTACATCTTTATTATCATTTCCGCTGTTGCATCTTTCAATCTCAAACTCTATGAAACCACAACCAGAAAAAGAGAGCAAAATCTCACAACCAGAGAGAAAAATATCCAGAGAGGCTAAAATCATATTCAGATTCTTTCATAAATATAACAGGATCATACAATACAAAAAAGAAAACACAAAAACGAAAAAATCCTTAAGCCCGTGCTCTGCTCCTTCTTCACCTTCACCTGCGTAAAATGGAGCCAACAACGACGACTTTGATGAGCAACAGCGGTCCGACGACTGGCCTCGGCTTCACCGTGAGGTTGCGAACGGCCAACAACCACCGCCAAAAGCCACCGCCAATAGCCGGGCCTTCAGATCTGTAGATCTGAGATTTTTCACCGCCAAAAGCCACCGCCAACAGCCACCGCTCCAGAGACGGGGCCGCTTGCTCTTCACTCCAGAGACGGGGCCGCTTGCACAGGCGAGGTGGTGGTGGCTCCTTGTAGCGGCGGGGCAGCGGCGGGGTTGCTTGCTCTTCGCTCCAGAGACGCAATGGCAGGTGAGGTAGAAGCTGCACTCGAGCTGTCGCCCAGAACGAGGTGGTGGTGGCTCCCGGCAGTGGCGAGGCAGCGGCGAGGCAGCAGCGGGGCAGCGGCGGGGTTTTCTCGAAGTGGAGATTGGAACGAGAGAGGGGCAGCGGCGGGGTTTTCTCGAAGTGGAGATTGGAACGAGAGAGAAGTGAGATTGGAACGAGAGAGAAGTGAGAAAAATAAAAGGAAAAAGAGGTAGCTGCTAGGTTTTCTCGAAGTGGATCAGTCCAAGCCCAAGATATATGCCTCGATCCATCTGTTAACCGAGGCAGTAACTTTTTCACCTGAGGTATATACCTCGGTCCATTCTGTTAACCGAGTCAGTATGTCTTTTAGACACCGGTTGTTTAGCAACCGAGGCATATAATGATTTAAAAATTACAGCCCTGCCACCGCGTCTAATACGCTTCGGTTCCGAAAAAACTGAAGCATAATATACGAGTTAAAAATGCAATTTTTTACTAGTGTAAATTAGCGTATTTTTAAAATTTACACAAACTAAATTCATGAGTTTAAAAGTAGATAAACTAAAATCAAGTTAAATGGAATTAGCAAAAAGAAATATTGAAATATAAAAGTTTTAATAAGAAAAATATTTGTTAAATTGATTCTACTATATGACCGTCTGGTCAGTTTAAAATCGATGAGTCACACTAATCATAAATATTTGGTAGATGGCGGGAAACATAAACCAAGCGGTCACCCCTAAGCAACAATTAGGATCGAGGATGATTAACTTAAGTCAAAGCACGACCATTACAAGTTGGATCGTAATTAAGTTGACGCTAATCCAAAACCCATTCTAAAATCTATAAATTCAAGTTTGAGGTAGTATGGTAGGTTAGTTACATATGGTTGAATCTTTGTTGACTTTGACATCAGAGTATTACAGGTAACCTCCTAGTACAACCGAACGGAGTGAAGGACGAACAATGAACAATGTAAGGAGTTGGATAAACAAAACTTAGAAGATTGTTAACCTCGACCCATAAATCAAAAAATTCATCTAGAATTCGCTGAAGGGCAATCAGACGATCATAACCTTAACCAAGGTGGAATACGAATAGAAGAAATTCAGCGTGACACCCTTTTTGCCATGGAAGACTCGCTCATTTTTCTTGCACACGGCAAGCTTGAAATGTTTGGGGTCTGTTGTTGCCCTAACTAGGTCCACTATACCAACGAATTCCTCCAAGGATTGTCCCATGATGAAGTGAGACACATACTTTTCAACCTCATAAGGAGCTCAACCGTACCCTAGAACGGGCGGGACCAACGTGCAAGATTCAGTCCACTCCTTGGTTGTGTCTACTTCAATTGTAGCAACCTAACCCACGTTGGCTCGGGTAGTGGCATTATTGATATCTACACCCATCGTCGCGTCACTCGAATCCACCTCCTGCTCGGTTGATCCAAAGATGGAAGACCCGACCAATGATACTGATGACGCTAATGACACCGATGAAGCCAAAGTGCTATTGGCATAACCCCAACCTCCCCTTCCTTCAAACTCCTTAGAGGAGATAGCAGAACTGTCAACATTATTATCTTTAAAAGAAGAAGTGTGCAACGCTCGGTTCCTACAAAGAAATTGGAGAGAAATGGTGAAAAGGACGTTGAGCGCCCCTTCATTTATAGATGAAATGGGCACTCCAACGAACCGATCCTGACCGTTAAATGAAGGAAGATATGATGATTCGTACCTCACGATCTTTCGTTTCAAGAGATGCACGAATCATAATGTGTCACGTATCACACTTCCATCGGTTGTAACTTCTCCCAACCGACACATCCCTAGGATAATATTTAATGTGGTTACTCACTACAAAGTGAGAAAATCCTTTTTAACTACAAACCCCTTCGCACATCAAGATATGCTCGAGCTTGGGAAGTCTGTGTATTGTATGACTGTCTGGTTACACTAGTCAGGAATATTTGGTAGACCGGTCGATCGGATAACATGAACAAAGTGGTCAGCCCTAAAGAACAATTAGGATCGACAATGATTAACTTAAGCCCAAACAAAATCATTATCAGTTGGGCTATAATTAGGCCAATCCAAAGTCCATTGCGAAATTTATAAATACAAGTTTGAGGTAGTGTGACATTTAATATGCGTTTATTGCTAAGACTGTCAAATATTTACTGATTGTGGCATAAATTATCTTCTGATAACGTCCAAATGCGATTTAATGGAGTGAAGAACGAATGGTGACCAGTGCGATTGAATGGAGTGAAGAACAAACGGTGACCATTGTAATGAGTTAGAGAATCACTATGCCAAAAAACGTTTTTTATACCTGTTAAAAATGACTTTTTATACCTGTTTTTGAGCGGGTATAAAAGTAGGGGGTATAGAAGTATTTGTTTTTCTATACCGATCCGAGAGTAGGTATAAAAGAATGGTTTTACACCTAATGTTCGTAGAACAGGTATGGAAAATCTCACATAAAAAGACTTACTTTTATACCTGTCAAAATTAAAATAGGTATAAAAAATGAAACTTTTTTAATACCTATTAGAGTCATAACCGGTGTAAAAAGTGAGTTCTTTTAAAATGCAGATTTGCATGTGCTACTATCCATATCAATCCCAAAATATAGTCTAAATAATCTATAACGAGCAAAATAATCAATATATTTTCTATTATTAACACATCTAAATTGTTTATAAACTCAATATTATATTTACCTAACAAAGTTTCTAAATAATTTTACCTAACATAATTGCACAAAAAATAGTTCCTAAACTCAAAATGTAATATTAAATAGTTCCTAAACTCAAAATATAATCAATATATTTTCTATTATTAACACATCAAAATAGTTCCTAAACTCAATGTTATATTTACCTAACAAAGTTCCTAAATATTTTTACCTAACCTAGTTACACAAAAAAATAGTTCCTAAACTCAAAATATAATATTAAATACATCTAACCATCTACAAAATGTTAAAAAAAATATCGCCTACTCCTCGTGAACATCCTGTTACATGTACATTGAAACTTGTAAAGAACTATTAAATAAGATTGATACTATGTACTTCCAAGACAAATAATATACGTTTTCTACAAATATTATCAAAATAATATAAAATTATAAAGTAACAATGACCATGATCAATTAAATAACTAAGAAAACATATCATAAACTACTAAATAATAAAATAACACACGTCCAGTACTAGAGAACTAAAAAACTACACAGGAATTTCCTCCTGTTATGTGAAAAATGCTACAACATAGAACCTATATACAAAAATCAATTTTCTTAAACACCATAGGACCGTAAGAACTTGCAATAAAGAATAACATACACAATAAGCTTCCCAAGACTTGACAAAAAAGTCTTTCTTTTGTGTCTTGTACTTGTACTGTTAGTATGAACAGACTATTTTCCAAGATAGTTTGTCTGTCCAGAATCTACGATTGTCTTCAAGCAAGCGACATCTTCGTTTTTCATTATTTGGGTACCTTTGTCCAAACATTACATTGCAACATACCTCCAAGATCATCCATATGTGAAAAATTATGGCAAAATTTCCAAGATTTGGACAACATTATTGAAGACTGGCAGGCATATACATTACTTCAACAACCAATTATATTACTCTGTTGAAAGAAACGATGGATGTTAGATCAATACCATACTAAACTTTTTTGGATAATAATGTTCGAATTATATATAACTAATAATTAGCACAAAATATAGCAAAATGAAAAGTTGAAAGGTCAGTTATGTATTCGTTTAAAGAATATTGGACTATACAATTTTTTGAGACCACAGGTTTGACAGTGGTTTGCAAGAAGTTTTAACTGAAGACAAATTTAAAAAAGAATGGTCACCATTAATTTACCTGCACCTAGTGCTCTATTATTTCCAATGCATGTGTCTAAGATAATTCTTGTGGTTCGAAAAATACTGAGCCACATGAATAGGACTGATCCTAAAACATATCACCTAATATATAGCAAAGCCTAACTCTTTCCTTCTATAATCATACAAAAATTCAGCACGTATATCATTCTCTGCATAACCTACATGAAAGCCAAGAAATTCATGAGCACGTCAAGGGGAACAAAATAGCAGTTAGAATATATGATCTATTATTATTACATGAATAAATTTTCCCTGTAGAGATTTTCTCTAAAACTTTAATAAAATCCATGAGTTTTATTAAAGCTTAATGCAGTAATTAATGCAATAATTAATTTTCCTTTTTCAATATCCCTCTGGACCAAATAAAATTTCCTATCAAAATTTCAAAACTTTTAACTAAATAATTAGAACAAACTTTTTACTTTGGAATCTTTAACTATGGTACTTGGAATCTATAACTAGCTATACCAAATATAACAAAATTGACGCGCTGAATACGTCCATCAAAAAGAAGAAATTACCTTATGAGGAAGTAAGTTGAATTCCAATCTTATTAATTAAAGTTTTTAGTAAATGTAATTAGCAGATAACTCAGTAACAATATTCTTACGGAAGGTGGTGTAGCCAGTGTGCTTCCATTAGCTTGTTCTCTTACTTTTAGTTCCTTCTCAACTTCTTTTCTCTTCATCTCACTTTGGCGTAAGAGACCAACAAGTTCTTTTATTTGATCTTTCATTTCCCTTAACTCCATGTCCTTCTCCCAGAGTTGGCACCTATTGTCAACACACAAATTCATAACAGTATACAATATCACAATTGTGCTTTGTTCAATTAGAAAATTGTTTAGTTATCTTATTTATAGAGAATTGAAGAAAAAAATATAATTAATTATAGAGAGAAAAGGTATAGGTCAAAGGACCTAGCATGTGCAGCAGAATTAAACATATATTGAAGCAAATTCTTCGCTTCTCCCAATGAACGCAATTGATTCCAGCGTCCACGATTAGAGATGGCTCTTTCTCGTTCTTCTGCCTCAGAAAGTTTAGAAGGTATTGCAACAAGTGAATTAGATTATATACTCAGCATGTTCTCAAGTGAAGCTATTCTGGTCATTCTTGCATTTGGTGACATGGAGGATGCCCTGGGAAATACAATTTTAAAAGCAGCCAGGAAAACATATGTTATCCATCATATCTTCTATGCATCAGTACCTCAAAGATCAAATATTTTTGAGAACTTAAGAGGAAGACTTGACAAATTAAATTAACTTGTTTTCAAAAGAAATAGTACCTGGCAAATCCATTCTTTCTTGGAGGACTGAGACCCTTTGCAGCAAACTCATTTACTTGCTTCAGCATGGCTAATTCATCTGCAAGGGCATCATGTCTGAAGATTGAGCCATAGTATTATAGACTATCCAATATAGATCAATCAGAAGCAAGAAGCAAAAATAAGTACTGGACGTGTGTTACATACACTTGGCTCTGTTTCTCATACTCAAAAAGTTACCCTAGATTCAAATATCATTATTTACAAGAGATATTCATAATTCTTACCATATCAGCTAATTCTCTGATAGATGAGATCTCCATAAGAAAGTCAATTCTGCAATCAAAAGAGCTAGAAGTAATATCCTAGAAGAAAAGTCAATAGTCAGCTTAAAATTGATAAGCTTTGGTACTTTAAAATTGATGCAGATTTGTGTTATAAGTGATCCCTAACCCAATACATGTAAGAAAAAAGAATCTCCATATCATCATACCACAAACACTCCATGATTCTTTGGTACATGTATATGTACATTGTCGACTATAATTCTAACAAGCAGTGTGAATTTCACGATTGGAAAGAAAACATTTACCATATTGGAAATATTGATGTAAAATACATGCTTTCTTTCTCAACAAAAAAACTTTTAGAGGCTTAAAATCAACCTCAAAGACTGGAGTCAACAAAATCATTAAAAATAATATAGCACATGAAAAGTTAAACACCTGTAATAGACTCAAAATCCAACATATAAAACCCTAAAATAATCCTCTATAATCTCAAACACCTGTAATAGACTCAAAATTTTCGTGACTTTATCTCTTTCAATTCTCCACGAGAATTTTCATTTCTATGTTCAGCTTCTTGGTTTAGCACACAAACAAAGACAACTTACCCATATAACTAACACAATTGCAGTCCAAATTAGAGTCTAAGAGCAAAATAGGAACATTTTTTGTACCTCCAGAGAGAACATCTGTTGTCGTGGCTGTTAGTTGTTCGTCTTTGTTCCACTGGTCTTTGTACCTCAACCACGGAAATCGTTATGCCCCACGGCCTACCGTCTTCCACTTCCATTCCCTCCTTCCTCTTATTATTCTTGTTTGGCCGCGAAATCTTAGCGAGGTTGTGGAACTTCACAAATCCGCGCAACTTTGCGGTACAGAACGGGACTCAGAACGTCGCCATCTCCGTCAGCCTTGCCATGGATTCGGCGCTGCACACCGAGACAAGAGTTCTTTCTTCTTCGTTTTCGAATTCACCGCCACCGTTAGTTGGCTGAGGTAAGAGAGGAGCTAGGCTAGGGTTGAGGTCACCGTCGTGGACGCAGGAGATGTTGCGGATCTAGGCTAGGTGGCTACAATGGACACTGAAACGAAGGATAAGAGAGGAGAACGAAGGACTAAGAATGAGAAGGAGAAAGAAATTGCATAATTCAAAAGAGAAAATATTAATCTACACCGGCTATTAGGTTAAGAGGGATAAAATAAAAAAAAAATTATACCTATTTGAATCCTAATCGGTATAAAATATTTGTATTTTTTTTACTATAATGCCACCATACTACTTTTTATACCTATTTTTATTATAACCGGTGTAAAAAAGTTTCTTATATTTACAAAATTGCCACCACACCACTTTTTATAGCTGATAAATTTTAAAAGATATAAAAAATAGCTATAAAAAGTATATTTTCCACTAGTGAATGGAACTTGAAAGATGATTAACTTCGACCCCACAAACTCAAACATTGATTAAATCTAATTAAACACAAATTAAAGTTAAACATTGTATTTGTAAGAAATATAACAACACCTTAAATATTAATTATCTATAAATAATAATGCATAATGTATTTCAAAATATAATTTTATCATAATATATAAACATATAACAATAACCATATTTAGCAAGTAGAGTTTATTTTATTTTCTCATACAAGATAATTGTTAACTACCGACAAACACAATCTGTCAATAACATTAAAAATATGTTGGTAATTTAAGTTTATCAACATGAAAAAAAATTGTTGATAAAATATTTTTTAATAAATATTATTGACGGATGCAAAACACATTGGTAATTACATATTACCACAAATCCATATATAAATATCTATTCTCGGATTCTGACTCTAAATAATCATTACTGATGAATTATGGTCGTCACTAAAATATATCAATAAGTGTCACAAATACTCTTTTTTATTTTCTTTCTTTTTTTTTTCGTCTTCTCCTCCTCCTCCTTTCCCAGCCTTTTTTCTTATTGTCATCGTTGTCACCATTGCTTTTGCCGCCTCAACTCATGTTTCTATTTTCCTCCTCTTCCACCTTATTCTCCAACTTCGACAGTGATTGTTGTCGCGTTGTTAATGTGCTTTTACCGCTAATGTCACACCTTTGACATCCCTGTCGAAGCTTCGCCATCATCGTGTTGTTATTTTTGACTTCTCTTCTTCCTTTTCATCTTCCTTCTCTTTTTCTTATTCTTCTTACTCATCATATATATATATATATATACTATTTGTGTGTGGAATATTTTTTTACTAGTTTTTATCAACACAATGCATTAAATCAGGTAAAGGATTTTTTAATTGACATATTTGTTTTATTTTGTGCATGTAAATAAAAATAATTTAAAAAACATCAAATAAAGAGAATAAAAAATATTTCATTTTTTAATTATAATTTTTTTATGAATTTTTTTTCTCGTAACTTTATAAGTAGCTTTGATATATTGTTATTGTTATTTCAAAATTTGTTTAATTGTGATATTAGTTGGTAAGGAAAATACAAGTTGATATTGTTTTATTTTGCAGTATAATTGAACTTTGTTGTTGTTGCAAGTGCGACTCATTCTTTTAAGTTCCAAAGAGGTATGTATAGTGATCCAACAAAAACTATTTGGTTGACTCATTAACATCGATGTCATCAAGTCAATACTAGAAATGTTAATAAATGTTTAGACTTTTATTCTAATTTATGTTTCCACAAGAATAGTAAATTCTTATGATAAATATAATTTATGTGGGTAAAATGTTTAATTTATGGATTAATTATATGATGTTGTACGAGTTTATATTTCACATTAATTATAAATGAGAAAGTTAAACACTTTATAAAGTAAAATATTTATAAATCCATTGTTTTATTTATTTTTTAGTTGGAAGTAATGTATTTTTTTTTATATAAGTTGGATTTATATCTCAACGTTATATCTTCTTAATGAATTTGTTCTGATGTATATATCGATCCATTAACATCTATGAATTTAATTTTATTATATTTATTTAAATCATTACAAGTTACTCAATTTTTTCTTTCTAAATATATTGTTTTTTCCTTTCAATCAATTAGTTTTATTTGTTAAGAATTACTTTTTTGAACAAATTCTAAAATATGAGATTATGAAATCAATGTACATTGTCTTATATACTGAAATACTAGTTTCAAAGTTTTTTTTTTACATTTTAAAGAAAATTATCTAATATTTACTAATATCAACTTAAAGAGAGGTAAGAAAAAATATTAATATTTTTACAATTACTCAATCTAACTCCAATTTCTCAATTTAAATTGTAATAATGTTATGATTGAATCATTTTATGAGATAGATTGAGAAGATTTAATACGAATGAGTAAGACACAATTTAGACAAATTTAAATTTTTCACTCACTCAATGTACTCGTTTGTGTTGGTTGATTATTAGATACTTTAAAAAATTATGATACTGATAAATCATGAGTCAACTCATTTAAGAAGTTACAATAACATCTCTATCATATGCACAGAAACCCGAAGCCGTATGCAAGCTACTAACACGGTTCTGCACAAACTCGATGCCTAAACATCTTTAAAAAAATTCAAAATAATTGTATATGCCCCGGTTTCATTCACAACCGAGGTCGTATCGCATTTCCGCACCGGCTCCAAACTAACCGAGGTCGTATCAGAGACTTTTATGCCTCGATTTCCATGTAGACCGAAGCATATACACTTTAGACACCGGTTCTGCAAAAGACCGAGGCGGTATCCCTTGGTCAGTCTGACTCCAGACAGCAGCAGAGATCAGCAACAACAGCAGGTGAGTTGCAGAGGGTTTTATGCCTCGGTTTTGTTCATAACCGAGGTAGTATCGTGTATAGGCACCGGGTCTTCCAAAACCGAGGCATATTAGACGCGTTCTAAGACCGTTTTTTTACTAGTGCATAAATCTTAAAATAATTAAATTATGAGTCTCATTTTTATATATGGTTCAACTTTTTTATTTTTAGATGATGTTAGAGTCATATTGACATATGTAATATTTTATCATATTTTTATAAATTTAAATGATTTTGTTCTTTATCTTATATTTTTAAAATGGATTTAACTTTGTTATAGTCTCTTTGAAGTTAAGAAATAAAAATTAAAAACTTTTTTAAATAAACATTTAATCTCTGATGTTTTACAAATAAAATGATGATAATTAAATTTTCTCATATTGTGTGGGTAGAGGTTGACTTTAACTTTTTCTAACGTAAAAATGTTTGACATGTTGAAATTAATTTATTTATAAAATATTTCGTAGAACTTCTTTCATAGTTTTTTTAAAAAAAATATTTCTAATTTACGTGTAAGTGAAATTTTAATTTATAGAAAAGTTTCTTGAGTTTATTTTTTTTACTAAAAAATGTTGATAGAAAACTTGTTCAGATAAATTTAAAACTTTTCTGTAACAAATTATGATTGGTTTAACACTCTCTACAGAAATATAATGCCTTATTTATTCTGTCCTTGTATTTTATTTTTTCATGTGGCTCTGTTAATATTAATTGTTTTTCAGTTGGCTCTGTCAATACTTATTGAGTACTATTTACATTGATTTTTGTAACTTTTTCCAGTTTTATTTTATTTTCCCTACCTTTATTTCTTATTTTAAAATAAAGAATTTAAGACTAATATAAGACTACGCTTAAAAATAGTATAATTTCTTACAGTTTTACCAAACTTTATCCCACAGAGTCTTTCACAAACAAACCTCTAGTAAGTTCCGCTTACAACAGGAAAAACATTCTTATTACAACTCTATTAGTCGTTTTAACAACTGACTTTACTCATTAAACAATTAATCATAATAATAGATACATAAAATCACATATATTCTTCTATCATATATAATTCATATAATACGTTTCCAACCACATATTCTGCAAGTTTCTCGTTATTATAATAAAATAAAATGAAACATAAATTCTTTCTTATTCACTTTTTCAATGATTATATATGATTTCTCATTAAATAAATACTTGTACACTTTTCAAAATAATAAAGAGCCTGTTTTATAAGAAATTAAAGATAACAGTGTTGTGGTGGGTTGATTCGAATCTTTATGTTAAATAATAACTGAGTGTTGAGGGATGAGAAGAGACAGAGAAGGAAAGGGTCAAAAAGTTAACGGAAAAATTTGAAAGGTACTTTAAAAAAGGAGGCAGGACATAGTGGAAAAACAGCGTCACTCAACGGGAATATTATGTAGGTTGTCTTGATAGAAAAGATTTGTTTCAAATATTTATGGTTTTTTCCTTAGTCGGTTCAGTTCAGCGAAAGAAACAAGAAACTTCCTCAACCCTCTCACCGCCGTTGAATTCTCTTTATATACAACACAATAAGCTTTTTCTCTTCCCCGCATAGCAAACTATTCACTCTCCTTGGTTCGTTTCCATCAAGTCTCATCTTCAAAAACACTCATCAACATGAGCTACTACGATCACCAGCAACAGCCTCCAGTTGGGGTTCCTCCCCCACAAGGTATTCATCTATCTATTTCAATGCTTCTTACTTAAACCATATTTTCTTCTTTCTCTTCAAACCCACTGGGTATTCTTCAATTATTCAATTGTTTTTATGTTGTGATCTGTCAATACTTTTTAACTCAACAGGGTATCCAGGAAAGGATCCTTATCCCCCACCAGGCTACCCAGCTCAAGGTTACCCTCCTGCAGGCTACCCTCCACCAGGCTACCCTCCACAAGGCTATGCTCCTCAGTACCAACAACCTCCTCCCAGGCAAGAAACTGGTTTTCTTGAAGGATGGTATGCATCTCTTTCTCTTTCCAGCTATTATGTGTTGGCGCTGCTGTTTCTTTTCTCTTTTGCTTTATCAAGATCCTTGTTGAGAAAAACACAAATTTCACACTGGGCCGGAGATCATCTAGGAATTTAATTAGGTTTTTAGATTTTAGCCTATAGGTTGGACTGAAATTAATTTAAACTTGTGTGATGGGTTTGTATTTGTTTGATGAATCTGGAGATAGGAGTCAAAGATTCTAATAAATCGTGATTCTTTTGTTTGTTTCGAAATTTTTTTTGTTAACTTTTGTTCTATCTAGTATTGATACCCGTGAATTGGAAAAAATTGACACAAGCTGACATTGTCTTCTGTTGCAGTTTGGCCGCACTCTGCTGTTGCTGTTTACTTGATGCTTGCTTTTAGGTCCTGAAGACGTGATTGGTTGCTGATGCGGTGCCATTGTGGGAGGCATATTCTGAATTCTGGTTTATATATGTTCTGTTAATTTAATATTAGATTGGTGTCGATGATTACTGTATTTACATGTGTTACGGATTCATTCTTAGCATAGTTATCATTATCTTTCTCTGATGCATTTTTCTTATCTACTAGTATGAATTAAACAACTTTGTATCTTATAACAGATAAGATTTGTTTTACTTTTTCACCAAATCTCATGAACAGCATAAAAAAGTAATATATTTCAATTTCATTTATCGTTTTAGTTCTATTAAAAAACTTAACAAATCTTTCTAATAGATCAAAGTATGTTTCATTGATATCAACTGCACAATTACCCACAAAATTAACCACTTATTGATTTATGAACTTTAAAAGAGAAACTGTGAAGTCTATATAAGCTAATCAACTTACCATGAACACCTTTATAGTACACAGAGACATCAATATTTACAATGTCAACATCTCAAGCTTGATTTATGAACTTTAAAAGGAAATGTGAATACCTTTTACTTTTATTTAAAATTTTCCATAAATTATTATTAATAATATTAATTTTAAAATAAAAAATATTAAAAAAAAGTTAATAATAATAATAATTAATTATATTTTATTTCTATTAATTTAAATTATAAAATAAAATTATAATCTAACAATTTTATGCATTAAAATATTATCTATATATTTATTAAATTATTTAAAAAAATCTTTAAGTTTATAACCCTTCAATAATAACTTTACTTTTCTCTCATCATCTTCTCCAATTTATTTATTCATTCTTTTTGTTTTTGAATCCAAACAAACATGTGGAAGCATTAAGGATGTTTCATTATGCACTTCTAAGCTTTTCATATTGTACTTCTAATTTTTTAAAATACTCTTAACTAATTAGATAATTATTTATTAATTATTTTTTTATTTTCTCAACGAAACATGCACCTTTGTATTCTTTTTCATTTGTATTAAGAAATCATACACTTCAGTATTCCATTTGAATTGTACTCTCATAATCTTTTCTCCTTCTTAATATTTTTTTCTCTCATTCTATTTGATTTATTTTGGTTGAACTTTTCCTTTTTTAGCTTATATCAATTGTTATCTTTTAATTTTTTAAAATACTCTTAATTAATTAGGTGATTATTTATTAATTTCATGTTTATTAATTATTTTTTCATTTTCTCCTGTCACCAAACATGCACCTGTGTATCCTCTTTAATTTGTATTAAGAAATCATACATTTCAGTATCTCATTTGAATTGCACCTTTCATAATCTTTTCTCTTTCTTAATATTTTTTTCTCTCCATTCCATTTGATTTATTTTGGTTGAGGTTTTTCTTTTTCAGCTTATATCAATTGTTATTTTTGTGAATGAGTGTGGTCTTCCGAATTAAAAATATTTGAGATGAGTTGTTAGTGTTTCACTCCAGCTTGGATGGTAGTTCGAACAAACTTTGCAATGGTACAATTCTGATACACTTGGGATGTTTTGTGGTGGTGTTTCGAGTGCTTTTTTTGGTGTTTTTGTTGAGATACAGAAGACAACAAACATGATCGAATATGAAAATCAAAAAATAAGAACATCGATTATTGAGATCGATAAATCAAATGTGGACATCCAATGTAAATTTTTTCAAATTTTCACATCCGATTAATGTTTTATCTATATTTAAATTATATTTCTTATTTATTTAATTATTTTTATATTAATTTATAATTATTTTTAAATTTATGCATGAGTTTATAATGTAATTATATAATTTTTAGTTAATATAAATTTAATTATATGAATTTATTAAAATTAATAAAATTAATAAAATTATTTTAGAATAAAAAACAACTTATATATCGAATATGAGAATTCAATATATTGAATGTTTTCATTATACATAAATATACCTATACACAGAATGTGGATATTTGATGTTTCGATTTTATGTCTGATATTCAATTTATGTTTAATATTTTACATAAAAAAATTATTATATTACTTATATAATTATTTTATTAATTTAAATAATTATATTTAAGTTTATGTATTGATTTTATGAATTTATAATTTAATTAGACAATATTTAATTGTTAAAAAATATTTTTTATGAATTTTTGAGATTTAATATAAATATTTTAGAAAAAATAAAATTGTTAAGATAAGATTTGTTTTTACTTTTTCACCAATTTCATCAATAGTTTTAGTTCTATTAAAAAACTTAAAAAATCTTTCTAATATATCAAAGTATTGATATCAACTGCACAATAACCCACAAAATTAACCAGTTATTGATTTATGAACTTTAAAAGGGAAACTGTGAAACATATATAAGCTAATCAACTTCCCATGAGAAACTGTGAAACATATATAAGCTAATCAACTTCCCATGAACACCTTTATAGTACACAGAGACGTCAATATTTACAATGTCACCATCCTCAAGCTTGATTCATGGAGAAATGTGAATATCTTTTACTTTTATTTAAAATTCTCCATAAATTAATAATAATATTATCAATTGTAAAATAAAAATATTAAAAAAAGAGTTAATAATAATAATTATTATAAATATAATAATAATTATAATTATAATAATAATTAATTATATTTTATTTATATTAATTTAAATTATAAAATAAAATTATAACTAATAATTTTATGCATTAAAATATTTTTTATCTATATATTTATTAAATTATTTAAATTTTATTTTTAAATCTTTTCAAACATGTACAAACATTAAAGTTGGGACAGCGGACAACAGGACCTCAAGCACTTTAAGTTGCGTGCTAGTTCCACTGTAACTTAACCTTGGTAAAAGGAAATTTACAAAAGAAATAAAAGACTGTCGTTAAAATGTTTCAACAAAATACAAAAACTCAATATATGTTGAAGTTAAGAAATATTCAATATATGATATGTAAAGGCTATGAAGTTAAGAGGACATGCAGATATGAGGAAATTGAAAAAGAAAATATAGAATACTAATGACTTATAAAAAAATTAATGTAAATACTGTTATAGTTATTTATTTTATGATGTATTTTTTATTAGAATTTGATTATTATAACTCCAATCAACATTATTCTTCCTTACTTCTAACTCATGTTATTCTTGATAATTTTATAAAAAATATTTACATTTTCTGTTATCAAAAGCGAGATTCACGTAGAAGTATAAAAAGATTATTTTAAGTAGGTTTTGATTCGTGTTATATTTTGTTATTAAAATAAATTCATGATGTTCGTATGTTCCGTGTCATCTCAGAATACATCATGTCTTCCCTTATAAATAGGATTGTGTTTGATTAACAGAAAGCTATTTGACACCGCATCTACACACCCATATTTTCACCTTAATTAATAATAATCAACATCATAAATATACATTGGTTTCATCGTATATTTATCTCAAATAATCAAAGAAGAAAAATAAGATTAACATACAAATTGACGCTTAACGTCATCCTTGCAAAAAGTGGCATTTAATGGTACCTTGTCACCACTAAGAATTAAACCATTTGTAAAACTGGTGTTTATCGGCACGGCCCGACACTTAACACTTTGAAGCAAAAATGCTCTCAAACTTACAGTGTAACCTGACGCTCAATGCAAAATTTGATATCGTTCAACATTGTATCATATGACAACAAAGACATTTTTGTGATTCTGAGGGAACTTAAACATGTTCCATTACTCAAATTGGTAGTTCTCTCTTAATGCATTGGTTCAAAACAATTTTAAAACATTTGAACTTGTACCGAATAACATCAGTTGAGAGGCAGCGGTTACACGAAATTCGCATAGCGCACACACACTTGTGCGCTGTGCGAATTAAGAAAGTTTTTGGTTTTAAAAGACGTGACAGAAAGGCAAAAACCATCTTCTGACACATGAAAATAACCAGAAAAATACTGGAGAATTCAGAAGATGATCAGGAGACCTGTCAAGATATCAAGACTTCACTTTCTGCAAGGAATTGCTGTAAAGAGTACGTTTGAGATGTCTAGGATAGGCTAAATTTTCTGTTCATTGGAATTGGTTGTATGACGAATTATTAATGTAAATTTTCTGTGCAATATATGTTTCTGTTCTTGTTCTTTTCTTGACTTAATCTTGATTATACGGAAGTATTGATCTTCTTAAAGGTTCTGTTGTACTGGGAAGTATTTTTAGAACCAGAAACGTAAGAAAAGAAACTTAAAGTAACTACGCTAGGAATGACTTCTGTGCTTTTGGTCATTCTCAACATCTGATTTTATGCTAAATTCCTTAGATTCTAACTTTCCTCAATCAATCACAAACCAACAAAAATTTCTCGAGCATGAATCAATCATTCAATTTTAATCAATCATACGTACTAATCAAATTCATCCTAATAACTTAATTTGATTCTCAAAAGAAACGTGTCACAAATAAAATCAATAAAAATAAACAAAAGAATGAACCCAAATACTTACAAGCAAAAATAAAATATTAAGTCTGTTAATGAAATATAAGAAAGAAAATATAAATTTTTCTTTTGCATTTAACTAAAATTTTATCCTAAAAATATTAAATTATTGAAATATATTTTTGTATGAAATATTTAAATGGTACATCCTTTGCCAAGGTCCTGTGACGCGTTCACTAAAAAAAATCCTTTTGTAGCGAATTATTTATTAAGAAAAAATAAATAAGCTTAACACAAAAGCGGAAAAAGATATAATATTAACTTGGTCCAGAGCATCTACCATTATACCTACAATGATTGACCATACCATTGCTATCCATTATGTGGCATAGGAGTTACATCTCGTATAAAATTTAATAGTATACCACTTCTACGAATAGCTCTTAATGCTGCATCTCTTCCGAGGCCAGGCCCTTTTATCATGATTTCTGCTCGTTGCATGCCTTGATCCGATACTGTTCGAATAGCATTTCCTGCTGCAGTTTGAGCGGCAAAAGGTGTTCCCCTTCGTGTACCCTTGAATCCGCAAGTACCGGCGGAGGACCAAGAAATCACCCGACCTCGTACATCTGTAATAGTCACAATAGTATTGTTGAAACTAGCTTGAACATGAATAATTCCCTTTGGTATTTTACGAGTATGATTACGCGAACCAATACGTACATTTTTACGCGAACCGTGGTGGATCACATATCTAAATTTGTCACACATCCCAATATAAATCAAAATCATACTTTAATTGCATGTGACCACTCAAAAGCTTAAATTAAAGAGGATCCTTAAACCAAGAACCGACAACCACCCACTCACAAGCAATTATAAAATCTTACACAACAAAACATTACCCACTGACACGAAAAATAACATTTTACTGGATTGTTCAAAACATCACTGAACCAAAATGGAAAACCAACATAATGCGACAAAAATCTTAAACCTTACAACAAAAAACCAACCATTGATTAAGAATACAAACCTAACCTATGCGATGATCAATCCTTCGAATTTCAATGGAAAAATGAACCAAATGTAACATACCATGATAATCTTGCATTCAATTTCCATGAACCTTCTAAATTTCACACACAAGTTTTTTTTTAAAACCTAAATAATCAAATTAATTCCATGGTTATACATGACAAAAATGACATGTCATTCAGTGTTCAAGTATACAGTTTTTCATTAAGTACTTAGATAAAGTTATGAAAAAGGATTAAAATGAATATAAATTACAAAGATTAAGAGTTAATTAAACATTAAAAAAAATAAATCTCACATGAATAATTAAACATTCGAAAAAAATAAATCCTTCGTAAAAATAAAGAGCAAAGAATATTTAAGTCTAAATTTTATCATAAATTTTATATAAATTTTTATTCTTTTATTTTAAATTTTGATGTGATTGGTAAATAATTAATAGGCTTCTAGTTACCTTTATTTGAAAGTAGATTTTAGTTATAATGAGACAACTAAATATTTTTTTCAACCTGCCGCATTAATAGTTGTATGAAAATTGTTGATCCAATAAAATAAAGAGGCGTCACTATGATGATGCTACAAATCTGTGTTGAGTATCCATCCAACACAGTTAGTAGCTGATGAGACAGAGCCTTCGGATTTCTCTTCAGTTGTGTCGCAATTCAAGAGTCCCATGGCGGCTTTGTCTTCCACATCCCTTCCAAACCTTCCCAAATTTTCATCCCACAAATTCAATTTCCACCCACAACAGCTACTCAGTTTACGCCCTCGCTCCCCAAAATCGAAGCCAAACAACCCCTTATTTTTTACCAGAGTCCCAACCTCTACATGCGAGCGCTGCAACGTGTTCAGCGAGGAACTGATCGGAAGCGTGGCGGAGGAGGAGGGTTACAGCAGCTCCATGGACGATAGGCAATTCGTGCGTTGGTTCCGTGAGACGTGGCCGTACTTGAGGGTCCACCGTGGTGCGACCTTCGTTGTCATCGTTTCCGGTGAAATTGTTGCTAGTCGTTACTTGGATCCCATTCTCAAGGTACCTCCAAATATTTCATTTCTTTTTATTTTACTGGTTCTTTCAGACACAGATAAATGTATCAAATTGTTTTTTGGAATGTATCCTCGCAGGTATTATATGAGAGAGAAATATTGCATAGTCTGGGATCAAAATGTGTTTATGATCTTAATCAGTTTGTGTGACTCATACTTCAATGTTTCTATGTATGAAAAAGAATTAATAAAGGGTGGTGTGATGGAGAGATTAGTTGAGACTATGATGGTCCTGGATCGTGTGATAATTTCTCTTAGGCAAATAATCCTGGGTAGGATGATGCAAATTTCCTTTCAAGAACTTAATTATATATAAAATTGTTGAATTAATTAATTTTCTTAAGAAGGAAATATTTTCTAGATTAATCTCATACTTAGCTCCGTAATGTGCGTGCAGGATATAGCCTTTCTTCATCACCTGGGAATCCGGTTTGTTCTTGTTCCGGGGACCCATATGCAAATTGACAATCTTTTGCGTGAGAGAGGTGAGTCATACTTGCGTCACAGGGAAATGAAGCCATGATATGAATATGAATGGGTGCTGGTGGCTAGTTTTCTTAATGTAGTGAAAGTGACTATTTTTTATGATCTTATGTTGATTGATACATGACAACCCCACTAGAGAGAATTGAAATTTCAGCTGGTGTGAATGAGCATTGATTAGTGATGTTGCTATTTTGTAGGGAGAGAACCTAAGTATGTTGGTCCATATAGGGTAACTGATGATGAGTCTCTAGCAGCTGCAATGGAAGCAGCTGGGAGAATAAGATTGATGATTGAAGCGAAGCTTTCTCCTGGACCCTCCATTTGCAATATTCGTCGACATGGTGACAATAGCCGTTTGCATGAAGTTGGTGTCAGTGTTGCAAGTGGAAACTTTCTTGCAGCCAAGGTTTGAATTCTGTGATTCAATTTTCTTCATATTATTTGGAGAACATGGTTTCTTTTAATTCCTTTGTTCTGTTGTTGCGGTATCAATGAGATCCCAATGTTATCCCCCCTTTTTTTTGGCTCAATTCCTAATCTTCTAATTTCATTCGAATTTTAAAAAAGACCCCTAGTTATTAGTTTTTCCAATTTAGTCCTTTAGTTTTTTAAAAACATCAAATTTGGTCATTTTTCCAATTTAGCAGCTTGTTAGTTTCCTGCTTGACCATGAATGGTGATTTAAAAAGAATAAACCTAAGATCTTGGTGGATTGAGAAGAAGATTAGCATATGGTTGGTTGAAAATTAAAGGACCAGCGAGCAATCAAAATGACCAAATGGGATGTCTTTAAAATACTAAAGGAATAAATTTGATGTTTTTAAAAAACTAAAGGACTAAATTTGATGTTTTTAAAAAAATAAATTACTAAATTAGAAAAACCAACAACTAGGGGTCTTTTTGAAAATTCGAATGAAATTATAGGACCAAATTAGGAATTAGGCTTTTGTTATTCTGTTTTCTGCTTCTGTCACTGTTTTAGAGCAAGTCCTTTTAAACATTTTGTTTGGCAGAGAAGAGGGGTTGTCAAAGGAGTTGATTTTGGGTCAACTGGGGAGGTTAAAAAAGTAGACGTTTCTCGCATGCGTGAGAGGCTTGATGGCAACTGCATTGTTATTTTAAGCAACTTGGGTTACTCCAGCTCTGGAGAAGTATTAGATTGCAAGTATGCTTTAGAACCTCTGATAATTCCTTTTTACAACCTGGTCATTCTTGATTGCTTCGTGACATGTATATTCTGTTATACAATGTTTGTAATTTTGTATTTTTAATCTGCTATATTTTTCCCTCATGCTCTATTATTATTTGACTATTGTAGAAAGCCTCAATATTTTATGTTGTTCATATTTTCAATTGGGAGGTTAGCCATGGACCAACCGGGAGGCTGTTGCCTCGTGACTAGGTCAAAGGTTCTAGTTGTTGTTCAGCCTCTGCTCTCAAGTGAGTACGGCTTTCTAGATTTTACCATTCCTAAAAAACCATCATTGAAGAAGCTTACTGTCTATCATCAGTTATGTTTCTTATATCAATACCTTGGAGAATACTGATATTTTTTTTTTTCAGGGCTAGATTTTAAAGGTTGGAGTTAGACATAGATGGGAAGAAACAGCTTCATGCAGAATGTGTTAAAATAAAATCATAGAAAGTTAGTTTTTTGAAAAAACAATAAAAAATACATTTACAAAGTTTCACAGTTATTCAGTACGCAAAATAGTTTATTATAGAACTTGACACCTTGTGGAATGTGAAAACAAAATACTGAGGAAATAATACAGGTTTTTGCTAACTATTTTGTTTGTGAATCAGATTTACCCTTGTATCAATGTGTTCGATTTATTGTTCTTTTGAATGTTGCTATATAGTACTTGGACGTGATCCAGCAGATAAAAGGAAATGCTTGAACACTGGACACTGATGATTTGTTTTCCACAGTACCTATGAAGTTGCAACAGCTTGTGCGTTGGCAATAGGAGCAGACAAGCTTATATGCATTATGGATGGTCCGATCCTGGATGAAAGTGGACACCTTATTCGCTTCTTGACTCTTCAAGAGGCAGACATGCTAATCCGTAAACGGGTTGAACAAAGTGAAACAGCTGCTAACTATGTCAAAGCTGTTGCGGAAGAAAGTTTCAACACACTTAATAAATTTAATGGGGATCCGCGGAATGGAAATCCGTTTTCAGGACTTCATATTGCAACCTTCCATAATGGCGTTGGTTTTGACAGTGGGAATGGCCTTTGGTCTGGGGAGCAGGGTTTTGCTATAGGAGGTCAGGAGTCCCTAAGTCGGACGAGTGGTTACCTGTCAGAGCTAGCTGCAGCAGCTTTCGTTTGCAGAGTAAGTTGATGATTCAACTTTTCCTTCATGCCATTGGTTATTTAGGTCTACATTGTGCTTTAGTATCTTCAGTCACTGAAAGTCTAAAGTTTTTATTTTCATTGCATCTTGTTCTGTTCAATTATGGCAGACAGGTTTGTTTCATTATTTTTTGCAAACCAAATAGTTTTAAAAAACTTGTCAAGTGACTGATTTTTATAAATATGGACACCTCAATGTAACTATTTTTTTTTTATAAACTACCTGTTTTTTCCAGTTATTTTTCCTATCACTTCATTATCATACTGAAATTCCTTGAGAAGCTGTTTTTTCAAATAAGATGGCAGTGCTTGAAATCCCAGTTAATATATTGCTAAATATAACTTCTGTCTGTCAGGGCGGTGTTCAAAGAGTTCATTTGTTGGATGGCACTATTAGTGGAGTTCTATTGTTGGAATTGTTCAAGAGAGATGGGATGGGGACAATGGTGGCTAGGTAGGCAAATTTTGTTTATCTCTGGATTATTTTCTTCTTATTGTTATGATATTTTCTCTATTACTTGGTAACTAATTGGTGATAGTTACAGTACTATGGTAGGTTGTATCCTTCATTCGATGAACTAAACTGTTACGTTTCTTGATTATTTTCAGTTATTGATGTTAATAAATCATAATTTTAGTTTGCATTCCTGTGGATTTTCTGCTAGAGTCACCACATCGCATTGGTTATACCATTGAGAAGCAAACTTTTTTGTAGTTGTCTATGATCATTCTCCTGTTTTACATTTTAAGGATAGATGAATTAGTCGAAATATATTAGTTATAAAGAGAGTAAACTGGTTAAATTCAACCATTCCATGCCCATATACTGCACCCTTGAAAGAAATTTTTGCCTGCCTTTATTTTCAAACCCCAAAAATTAATTAATGCCAAAATGATGTTCATGGGATAACCATTTCTGCTATTGCCTACTAGCATAAACTATGTGGCAGATTGCCGAAGGTGTTATAGATGATTGAGGTCTTTTTTCTTCTTTATCTAGTTATGTTTTCTTAAAGCTTTTTAATCTTCATTTGCTTGCCTTCAATTAATTTTTGCAGTGACCTTTATCTAGTTATGTTTTCTTAAAGCTTTTTAATCTTCATTTGCTTGCCTTCAATTAATTTTGCAGTGACCTTTATGAAGGCACCCGGATGGCTCAAGGAACAGATATTTCTGGAATTAAACAACTTATCCAGCCTTTACAGGAGTCTGGCATATTAGTTATGCGGACTGATGAAGAGGTTCGCTCACTTTGCTTGATATCTTCTTCATAGCTATTGTAGAGGCCACATTATAATCGTCAATGGGGCTTTCCTTAAGTAGTCCCCTACATTTTGACCATTGTCTGTTTATAGCTGCTTCAATCGTTAGGGTCCTTCATTGTTGTGGAAAGAGAAGGTCAAATAATTGCTTGCGCTGCACTTTTTCCTTTCTTTGAAGAGAAGTGTGGAGAGGTTGCTGCAATTGCAGTATCCCCTGATTGTAGAGGCCAAGGACAGGGAGACAAATTACTCGGTATGATATGCTAGTATTGCCTCTGTGGACTGACATTCTTGTTCTTAATTGATAGAGAACCAGTCAAGTGATTCACTATTTTGTAATATCTTGAAATTCCATGGCGATTTTATTATTGTTTATTCTGGCTTGTATCTGGTTTTTTTCATGGGTTAACATTAATAAAAAAAGTTTGAAACTTTGAATTATGACTACTGTTCCCTTTTGCTTCTCTTATCAATTCGTTCCTTTAGGGTCGTCAAGTTTTTACCTTTCATTTCAATCTTCCATTCATTTACTGTGGTTCTACAGAAGTTCCCAACATAGTATAAATTATTAATGATTTAAGGACTCTTTCAAAGTTTTCAATGCCTTTTATTTTCTGATACATAGAAAGGATCCCGTTGTTTTTGTACTTCTAGTGTACACTACTTTTGCTCTCATATTTCAGCACCACAGTTTTAAACCCAGAGTCCCAGCCTGACCACTCGACCAAGTTAAATGTAAACTGGTCTGATTAAACCTTTTAAACTGACATTCTAAAAATGTCACTGACCGAATGGGCCTATACTGAACTGTCAAGACCATGCAACATGGTTTAACAGGTTCAATCAGTCCTAGGTTAATATTATTGTGATGAAACCAAAAGACAGGAAATGAAGATTCATACTTCGACCTGTGGTTGGTTACGGTACCTGAAACTGTCTTTCTGATACCAAGCTACTGACACGTGAATTGGTACCGAACTGTCCATACTGTTTATGGTTAATCTTGAACAGGTTCAACCTGTCCAAGTCTATATTATATATTATGTGATGATAGCCTGAAACTTTTAGAGAGGACATAGGATTACTTCAAACCAACACTCTTTAAGTACCTCTCGAACTACTATGCCAAGTTTGGCTTTTATTTTTGATGCACATGTAATTTATGTTGTTTTCTAAGTTAAACTGTTAAAACAAATTGAACATGGAGTTATACTTACCGTTGAATCAATCAATTAATCAATTTAAAGTGTTATAAATTTAGATGAAGTTTTTAATACTTTCATATAGTTCATGGTTAATTTAAGTAACATAACTCACTTTTTTTAGATATTTATGCACTGATGTGCATTGTATTTGTCTAACATGTTGCTACTTACATACGTTTATAAGCGTAGACATATTAAACCATGGTTTAACCTTAAATTTCTCACTTTGCCATTTCAATCGCTAATTTAATTTTGAAAGCATTAAGTTTTGGGAAGTTCATTTGTTATAATAGCAAACGTCAACTCATTCATCTTGATATTCCTTACTACGGGTATTCGATCTAAAAGCATAAAACCACACTCCTCTTCCTTTTTTTGTTATTCTTTTCCTATTTTGTCTTTGAAAAGTAGTGAATCCTACTAGGCTTGTAGGTTCTTGTATATGTTTAGTGGCTGACTAGTTCCTTATGCAATTCTCCATGGATCAGAAATTGTTTGCAAATATCAGACCATAACGTATAATTTCAAGGGGAAAATTGTTTCCGATTGCATTCAGAAACTACTTTTAGGGTGTAGTGTGAAGTCTATGCAGTGCATGGTAAACCATATTTTTGAGCTGCCGTTTAATTATAATCTTTGGGTGCTTTCGTTCATAATAGTATTTATCTCATGTTTTGCCTGTATTGTTTAATGTTACGATCAAATGTAACAGATTATATAGAGAAGAAGGCATCATATCTTGGATTTGAAATGCTTTTCTTGCTTACAACTCGTACAGCAGATTGGTACGTACGTTGGACATCAAACATATGTCAATATATTTATCTAGAATCACGTCATTTTCTTCTTTCAGTGTATTGTTACTTACTGCATGCTCTATCTTTTCTTGGATGCTGCATATGGTTTGTTAACTCCATAAATGCTTTTCTAAAGTCAATGGATTCATAATGTGTTAACAGGTTTGTGAGACGTGGATTTTCAGAATGTTCAATTGATTTTATTCCTGAGAAGAAAAGGAAAAAGATTAATCTATCCCGCAAGTCCAAGTATTACAGGAAGAAGCTTCTACCTAATAAGAGTGGAATTACTTTTGGTAGCAATTTTTCTTCCCATTAGCATATCTTTTTGTTCACTGGGGAAAGGTTAGTTAGATAAAGCGTTTGGCATTTTCTTAGAGTGTAGGTAATAATCTCATAATTATATGTTTTCTGGAAAATCAATAGCTATTACAAGTTTTCTACCTCCCAGTTTTGTGTTATTTATAGTTATTTAATTTCCAAATTAAGAGTTTTTTCTCTCGCAAATCAGTTATTGAATAATATTGATTTGCTATATGTTACATATATATGAACTGATTTTTCTTGTGATAAGGAAATTAACACAGGTGAAATAATGAAGAGAGGTAATTAAATAAAGCAGGATTTACAAAGTTCAATATTTAAACAAATACTTTACTAACAAAGGACTCTTGGAGGTTTATAAACTAGAGACTTGACCTAAATGGGAAGTCTGTGACTCAGCTTTCGGTCTGCAATATCCATTGTTGAAAGTGAAAGGGTTTTAGTGTGCATGTTTGTTGTATTAGTATTATAGCAGTCTGGGGTATCAACCGAAGGCAAGCACACAATTTATGGTTGTATAAACTATAGTATTGCCATTCAGCACAGCGCAATCATCCTCATAACCAAAATAATTTTTTACGTACTTTTTTGTTATTTTTTTCATAAGTTCTTTATTATAATTATTCATTATTTTTAATTTTATAGATTGATAATTTGAAGTTTTAAAAAAATTAGTGTTATTGAATAATGTTTGAATAGTTTTTATATTTAATTTATTTGTTTGTTAAATTATGTAGATTGATATTTTAATTTCTAACTAGTGTATTTATAATAATGTTTAGTAAATAAGTGAATATTTTAATTGTATTATAATAAATATATATAATAAATTGAAAGAATAAAATATTATTGAGTAAACTCTTATAATCCGTTTAACTCCTAGTGAATCGAGTTATGTTACAAAGTTTCTTAATCATTAACAAGTAAATTGGGTTGAACTAACTTAATTTTAGCTCAACTATGATGAATAACTCGTATGAGTAATTGAGTCACTTTCACACCTCTAAATAATCTAATGTCATCTTTCACCTTTGTGACTATTACTCTCTTTACTTACATTGTCATTAGGTACATATTTTATTTTAAATTGTTAAACTTATGAGCTTTATTATTTATAATTATAATTATTAGATAAGTAACTTTTTATAAGGTTAACCATGTTCCTGAATATGATATAGGAATGTCAAAATGGTGTAGCCTGTCGGATTCGACTAATCAACCCGATACGAAAAAAGTGAATCGGATAACGTATTTTAACCCGTCAGTTCGGAGAAGTCCAGCACAACATTGATTAATACATAAACAATCCGCAACCCGTTTTATCTATCAGTGATTAATTTGTGTTGGATTGTTGTTATCCAATTAAACATACATTGTGAACCCTTTCATTATGTAACGGAGAGTTAATCACAGGGGTAGTGCTCAAATGGTTCCAATCACCTCCCATTTAGAAATCTGCAGAACTTATCAGTAATCCTTAATGAGCTTAAGGCCTTGTGATTATCAACTTCTCACATCTTTTGGTTGAATAAAGATACGTTTAGGTGATATGCTATACATATATGACACTGTAGTTAAATGAACTATTTGCACAAAACATTACATAAACTAACTTCAAAAAGAAAAAATGAGAAAAATGAAACACCATTACTTTTTGTATAAACCATTCCACGTAAAATTTATCTTATCAACTTCCTTTAAAAATTTATTTTTAATTTAATGGTAAAATATGAATTGTGTTTCAGTAGACTGTAGACTGCATTACTTACTTTTTAATTTTTAAAATATGATTTTTATTTTTTATCTTGTCCACCACTACTTGCTAGTTTACAACCATCAGATTATTTCTAATATCCAGTGGCACTGCTTATGTAAGAGCCTGAAAATAATAAGGCTATTGGGCCTTATGTTGAGACAGTCAGCCCATAAGCTAAGGACCCATGATCTTAGAAAAGAGTTTTCTAAAAATCAGAATTACTTCATTTTGTCATCTTTCTTTCTCTCTCTAAAACCCTTGCCCTAAAATTCTCTCTGCCTTCTCTCTAGATTTTCTCTTCACTGGACCGATCAAATTTTGATTTGAAGGTGTTTCCGCGCTTGCTGCACCAAGGGCTTCAGTTTGAACCGAACGTTTTTCCATTCCGACCGGTAAGTGTTTTTTTTTTCCTTTTCTTCAACCGTTCTTGAACCTAAGCCATGCAACTTGCTGGTTGCCTGTTACTGGTAGCTTTTCCTTTAGTTTCTCTGTCCCTTCCAACTCTAAGAAATGTGCTCTGCACCAATTTTTGGTGGCTTATAGGTGCTGTCAAACTCGCCTCTGTGAGGAGGTACTGCTAGAGCGTTCCTAGGAGTGGTACTGTTAAGCTTTCCAGGTAAGGGGAGCTAATTATTTTTGTATGAATTTATTTTATAAAAATACATGCATATGAATGTTGAACTGGTGTGCTCTTGTGGAATTGTTTTATGACTTTTATTATATTGGGTGTTATAACTGAAACTGTGAAATTGTGCATGTTGTGATGTGATGAATTTAATCTGTTTTGAATGAGTTTGTTGGATGAAATTGATCTTGTTGGAAGGTCTGGAGTAAGGGTTATGTAATAGCATGTATATGGGTATTAAACATATGTACAGGTACTGTTTGAGGTTGCTGTGAGAGGAAATGAAAATATTAAAATTAGGCATTTCAGATTTAGAGCATAAGAGAACATGGTAGATAATTTAAATAAATTAATTGTTAATTCTTGAGAGCCTTTCTTTGTTGGTAGGATAGAGGAACCTTAAAAACCTGAGTTGGCACATCCCTGATCATAGAGCAGCCTTGGCCTGGTCCAGTAAGTTGTGACTAGTCATATGTGCTGGCGTCGAAGGTGAGTTTGATGCGTTTAGACATTTGGGTCCTCTCCGGTGACCAATTGGGGTAAATAAAGATCTCTACTAGGATGAAAATAAAATAAAACAAGTTAATTGTAGATACATAAAGTTATCATGTGTTAATTTTCAGTCAATTATAATTTTAGAAAATCAGTCACTGTGTGTTTGAAATTTAAAGTAAGGATCCATATATAAAATATATATATATATATATATATATAATAATAATAATAATAATATAATGTAAAGATAAAATACGTAATATATATATATATATATATATATATATATATATATATATATATATATATTTTAGTTTAATGGTGCGTTAGTATTTTCAAACAATAACTCCAATATTAAGGATAGTTGTTTCTTATATTGAAACGTGAGTGTTAATCAATAATTATATTACTTGTAGGTATGTATAAATTGATGCATTTTATGAGCTATTATGGATTAGTTGGAGTTGTTTGGTTCTTGGTATTGATTAACTTAGATTCAATTGTGGAGATGTTATTTTTATAATTTGTGAGTGGTGAGTAATGTATATTGTTGAGATTGTGTATATGTTGATTGTGGCAGAAAGTATATGATTACAAAGTAATGAAAGTATGATCCAAGTTGTAAATCAAGTTCCATCTGTGTAGGATCTCTTGGTGAGATCCTTAGTGTTTTAGAATGAAAGTAGGAGCTCAGTCTTGGGGGTCATTCTGAAACTCCAATGGCTAATCATACTCAAGTAGAGGGATTAATCCATGTGGTGAGGAGTAGCAGGAGGTCCTAGTCTTGGAGGCTTCCAATATGCTCCAGGGCGCGGAACAGACTAACCTCGTGAGTGTGGTAGGGTGGAACCCATTGGCAACGACTTTGCAAAGCAGTAGAGGCCACCACGAGTGCATAACCCACCATAGCTCGACTATCATTCTAAAGTCCGGACGAGTCAAGTCTAGAAGATAACATGCTAGGATGTATGCCTTAAACTGCTTTGATTTAAGTTAACTCTTGTATGTTATGTGCTTGATATGATGTGTGCTTTTATATAATTAGCTCACCCTTGCTTGTTTGTGTGCTTGTTGTATGTGTTTTCTTTTGCAATGATCATCCACTTGGATGTGAGCAGAGGAAGATGAGGTTTCTTTGGAGGCAACATTGGAGAGAAATGAAGATGATGCTGCAGCTTAGACTCACTAGGAATTCTTAGTTCTCTTATGTCATTTTGAAGAACCTTGTTATGTTTTAAGTTTCAAATTCTGGACATATTTTGGAATATTCTAGTGCTTGAAGTTTTAATTTCTTAGTAAATTCTGGAAGATTGTAATCCTATAACACTTTAAGTACATCTCTTAACTGCTTTCTAATATTATAAATTGGTGATGTCTTTGCATATATATTTGCTATATATTTGGGATGTCACATTTATGGTATCAGAGCAGTTTGTCCTTAGGATGACCTGTGAGTTGAGGGCTTGTCTTGCCTTCTCTGTGAAGAATTGAGTCTAAATGGTATGATTTACCATTTCCTCCAAGTCTATATAGTAGAGTGTGTATCTAACTAGAAGTTTTGAAAACAGAAAACGTCTTGATAAGAGTAGTGAGGGTGCACACTCATGACTTTTACCAGAGATGATTTTCCTTTCTTAATTCTGAAGGTTTGGGGTAAGAAAGAGTTAGAGTTCCAGTTTTGTTTCCTGTAGTAATTCCTATCTTGTTCTTGCCTTTATGGTGGTGTAATGTGCTCTATTGTAATAGAGGAATGCAGATTCAAGGACAACTTGAGTTGTATACCTTTATTAGAATTGGTTTAAGCCTTTGAGACAAATTCTTGCCTCGAAGATAAGGAGTTAGAAGACTAAAAATTTAGGCTTCAAAGGACGAGAGAAGATAGTGGAGTTTAGAAGTAATGTTTTGGGTGAAGAAATTTTCAAGAACAAAGTCAGAAGATCATATATCGTACGTTTCACAAGAAGGGGTTGAGTTCAAAGGCTAGATTAAGAAGGGGTTTACTATTTTTATTTTTTATTTTTTTAAACTTAATCCCAATCCCCTCTCACTTTCACTTTCCCTTACACTCTCAGCAGCAAGTCCCCCCCCCCCCCTCACTATCATTTTCTCTTAATTTTCACTTCCGTTAACACAACATTTTCCATTTTCTTTCAAATTTTGCGAGATTCACCGAACACCCTGTGATCATCGAAGAGAAGTTCAGCTCCTGCGACCTAAATAGTTTGGTTTACAACGACAAGGGTTATCTCATGGTGGTTCAAAGTTTCAAGTTTAAGCATAGATTTTCAAGTTTGGTTATTTAAAGACAAGAAAGTGAGGAAGAAATTTTTAGCAGATTATATTATGGAATCATGATACTTCAAAACTAATCAAAAGTTATAAATGTTTTAAATTTATACTATGCATAATTTGCTTTTTCTATAAAATTTTTGTTAACAGAAGTGGAAATTAAGAGAAAGAGAAAAAGTGACAGTGGGGGGATGGTGACTTGCTGTTGAGAATGAAAGGAAAAGTGAAAGTGAGAGGCGATTGTGATTAAGGTTTTAAAAAATACAAAGTAAAATTGGTAAAAGTAAAAAGGGTAAATTTAGAATTTAAAAAAAATTGGGGAGGTGTAGGAGAAGATGGGGTGGTGGAGGAAGCATCACTCTAACTGAATGTTAAAACCTCGTTTAGAGAATACCATATTTCGAAATCTGATTTAGAGGACACTGTATTTCAAAATTCTTTTAATAAACTCAACGAATTTAGAAAGTCAACGAATTTCAAAATTTGATTTAGAAAGTTATTGAATTTCGAAAACCAATTTAGGTAGCTCACTAAATATTGAAATTATATTAAGAAAACTCATCATATTTCCAAATTCGGTTAAGCTTTCTCCCATATTTCCTAATCTGGTTAAACTTTCTTTCAAATTTCGAAATCTGATACTTCTTTTAATACTTTTTTTTGAAAGAAATTTAGTTTTAAAATTTGTTTTGCATGTTTTATTTTGTGAATTTCTTAATCTCTAGTTATTACTATTACTGAACAAATGAGGTATTCTATGATGACTATAGTTATAGGTGATTACAACTTAAGATGAAATGTTATCCTTTAAGTTTTATATCCCACAAGTAAATTTTAGTTTCAGCCAAGATTATCTTCTTTTATAAATAAAATATGCGAGGGAGATTACAAAAATAACTTTACAATTGATAATATTTTTCTCAAGCATATCTACCATATGGCTAGAGGTCTTTGAAGAGCATCAAATATGATACACGGATATACGTGACACTTTAATCCGTAAAAATTGTACATCTAAAAATATACAATACTGGTTCTCACAATAATTGTTATATAGGTCTCTTAATCAGCTTAGTCTTACATGAGAACCACAACTTTGCTTGAGCTCATATGTAGCCTTTGTGCAGTCTACCCCAATACATTAGAGTTTCTGAAGCTGCTTCAAAGTATAGAGGTTCATTTAGACATAACTCTCCCATTATAGACAAATGTAGCATGGTAAACACGTCATCTAGTGTGACAATCATCTCACCAATAAGGACATGAAAAATATTTGTCTCTCTATGTCATCTCTTAACAAACGCCAATATCAACTCCTTATCGACGTAATCATACGAAATATCACAAAGAGACATTAAACCAAAATTCAGCATATAATTTTGGATAATGAATTGACATGCTCTAAATTTATTTAATTTTTTTTCATGGGAGACCAACTTTATCTTTTCTCAATCCCACACATAATAATTGCAAATAAAATTTAAACAAGTCATCAACCATAAAAAAAATTACTAATACAGTTTTTCCATAATGCATATGCAATGTGGTCAACATAGCTTGTTAACAAAAAAGTGTCGTGTAAACCTCCAAGATATCTAACTACTTCATCTTCTTCGTGAGCAACATTGTCATATTGCTCAATAACCTCTTCGTGATTTTCAATAACATCTTTCTAAATATCAGCACCAACAAATGTTGCAACTTCTCCAAATTCACTATCACGACACATTCTACAAGCAGATGTCGTAGGTCTCATTTTAGTTTCACATTGTGTAAAACTCTCATTCCGATTTATAGAGACATCTCATGTTCTTATCATTTCTAGAACAAACAAATTCAACCAAAGATTAAAACAAATACACATAAAAAATAATTAACTTTAAAGAGAATAACACATAAAATAAATTATAAACCTTAAACCATAAACTTTATCTAAGAATACAAAAAATCAATAAAATTAAACAAATAAATAAGAATTAAAAATAAATTAAAAAAATTTCAAAAAAATAAAAAATAAAAAATAAAAATATTAAATATATATATATATATATATTTATTTATTTTATTTTTAATATTTTCAATCTAAGACTTCCAAAAATTTAGAATAAATTTGCTATACTCATTTTCAGTTACATTTTTATTTTTATGAAGCGTAAGTAATACGAATGATTAGTGATATAGGGAATTTGAGGATAGAAAAAAAGTAGGACTTTTATAAATTTTAGAAGCTTTAAAAGGTTTCTAGTAATGAAATATTTTAATTTCTCTCTTAATTTTATAATACATTTATTAAAAAAAATTATTTAAGGTAAATGGGCTAAATAATAATTAATAATAAAATATTAATAGCGAGTTATCTGAAACTCCTTTTTAGACATTTGATTTATTTGAAAATTACTAAATATATGTTTTTATTAGAGACTAAAGTAGCTATGGTGAGTTGCAAGAAATATTACCTTTCAATTTTGTTTATATTTATTTATTTATTTTAGTCTCTAAACATGATTTTAATTTATTTCGGTCATAATAAATATTAATTTAAGAGGTATTGAAGATAAAGTCGAATAAATATACAAAAAAGAACGCAAAAAATGATTTCAATGTGAGATTGAAGAGTAGAGGGCTTGGTCCAGTTCAAAAGTACAAGAGTGCAGTTGGGTGAAAAACTCATTTCACTCTCTCTTTCAATCAATTACCCACTTAACACCATTCCACTCATTCAATTCTGGTACTTCCTACCACTGGCCTGGTTCGCTCGCGATGAAGAGGTCATTTCCATGGGATAATCAAATTGATTTGTCTTCTTCTTCACTAAACTCCACAGGTATTCCTATCATGTGGAAACTCTTTTTTAGAGTTAGGGTTCTTCTTTTTCTTTTGTTCTTAAAACAGAATCAGTTGTTCGGTTTCTCTTTTGGATATCAGAAAATCTATATTCACTTTACCTTGTGTGTCACGTGTAGTTTGAGATAGGAAGCGTGTATCTGAGTCCCGTGAGTGTGCGTCCGTCGCGCTGAAGGATTTGTTCCTTAGGGGTGGTTTTGCGAGAGTGAAAAGAAGTTAGAGTTATGGAAAAGGGTATTGTGTTACAGTGGAGTAAGAAAGAGGTTAGGGTTGTAGGAAATCTTAAAATTTTACCTGTTTGTTTGAGTAATCAAATCAAAATCACTTTTCAAGTGAAGAATTAAAATGTATGTGTGTGAATGGTGGAAAATCAGTGTAGTCGTGATGTTTAAGGGGTAAGTGGCTAGAATGTTGAACTGTATATGAGGTTTATGGATATGTTTTAAGACATCATTTCTTTTTTATTCGATGTTAGTTGTTAGTGAGGGGTCAATTTTTCTTTATAATTTCAATAACATGGATTTTTAACCTTCAATGAGATCTTTTTTTTCTTTTTGTATTTTGTAACCTTGTGTTGTTCAAAACATAGCTAAGAGAACACACATTGAAAAATGTTCATTTCTAGCCCGTGGAAATAGGGAGACCATTGTCACATTCTCTTTCCCGAGGCTTAGCTTGTAACTCACTGCAGATAAATTGTGCTTTGGTTTCGAGTTAGCCTGTATATGCTACTATTTTAGTCTTATGTTGCTTGCAATTCTGATGCATGCACTTACATTAGCGGCGGTTCTTTTAAGCAGATGTACTCATCAGACGGGCAGAAATGTATCAGGATTACATGAAGCAGATCCCAATCCCAAATCATCGAGGTTCTGTGATACCATTTACCTCGTGGATGGGATTGGGAAGATCCATGAAGCAGTTATATGGACAGCCCCTTCACTACCTCACAAATATTCTGCTTAAACAATGGGATCAGTTGAGAATTGGCAGTGAAGACGAATACAAGCCCTTGGACATCATTATTCACCCACACAAAGCCGAGGCTACCATCTGGCTCATCGAAGAAATCCACCGACAAACCTCATCGCATTTTCGTATTGCTAGTCTCTGGAAGGAGGACTCTATGTACAATGGTTTTATTGATCCCATTTTCCCAAGATTACAGCACACATCATGAAGACATGAAACCATTTAGTTTATAGGCTTTGTACTCTATCCTGGAAATAGTTTCACATTTGTTGTACTTTTGGTAAAGCAAAATTGAATAGCTTTGCTTCGAACTTTTTTCTGGCTCTGACTATTTTCCGTGTTATCCATTGGCAGGACGCATCAAGGAGACCAGAAAATTGAATATTTTCTGGCTTTGACTATTTTTGTTTTAAATATTTGCCAACACAGAGCTCTTTACATGTTTTTTCATAATAAATGTTGTTTTTTTGGCTTTGGCTACTTTTTTCTTTTTTTGTAAAAGAAAGTTTTATTCGACAATTTTTCAGGAATTAGGCCAGCATAAAAAAGATATACAACTAAAAAACGAGTTCAGACACTTCCACGATGATGACTATGTGCATCTTCATGCTAACAATAAAAAGACTAAAATAGCTTTCCTCACTCTATACCACTGCAAGAGTCATTGTTGTCATTATGTCTTCTTCTGCACTGCATCTCCGCTGCACTCACGGAAAACGATATCAGCGGGAGTGCCACTTAGGAAACATAGTTTTCTCTCCATTCAGATTGTTCAATTCGTAATGTTTCGGAATGGTTCAATCTGAAAAGGAAAGATGGACATTTATGCAGCGTTGAAACCTTGCTCTGAAAAGTTTGTTATTGAAAACTTATTTCAAGAAAACATATTTTGGAAAACTTGTTCGGAAAAACATCTTATATGTTTTGGAAACCTTCTTCGGGAAACCTTGTTCTAACATCTCGTTATCAAATCTTTCTAAATAAAATGTTCTAAAAAAATTCAGAAGTCACCATAAAAAGTATAACGTGAAGGGTAAAATGGTTATTTTACAGATTATGGAGATGCAGTTAGTGACTAAGGATGCAGAACACAAAAGTCCAGACTTTTTACTGCAATTTTGATATACTAAAAAATATTTTAAAAATCAAAATTAATGTAAAAGAAAAGTCAGTATGCTCGTATCTTTCTACTTCAAATTCAACATCAAATGTTCGTGAAAATAATCACTCCAACAAAGCTTTTCTCAAGTTTGAGTTGATGACATTTCAAAGCCAGAGTTCATGGTATTTGTGGGTTTTTTTATATAACATCAAACAGAGATCTTTCTCCTGCACGTAGTTTTTAATTACGTCAATCTTCTCTCATATTACCATCTCAATAGAAAAACAATCGCCATGTAAATTGCCGAACTCCTAAAAGATACAACCTTCGCCAGCGTTTCACTATGTTTAAAATGGGCTCTTGAGAGGTCATAGAAGGAAATTAATTTTTCATTTTCTAAATTATGCAGTATCGTGGAAATAGGACTGATTAAAATTTCACGATAATATCTCGTTAAGAACCTTATAAATGTGTAATTGAACCAATACACATCTTAATCACTCCAACGTTTAAAATCAATTTTACAGAACCTAAAAAAAAACACAATTTCTCTTTCAAAATTAGAAAATGTTCTCCTAAGATGAAAATTTTAACCTGATTTTCCCTTTCTCCAAACCCTCCGCGCAAAATTACACATGACACCTATATCTTGGGACAGAGTCTTATCTTTAGGGCAGGCTTGTATCTCAGGATAAATCTTACGCAAATTTAAAGTAGCAAGCAAGCCCATTCAATAAAAACGTAGTAGCTTAGAAATTAAATACCCACAATTAGATCAGTTAGATAATACTTTTTCATAAGCAGTTAAATAATTTCTTACAAAATTTATAAAAAAAAAAAACTCCGGCCATATTGTTTAGTATTTTCAAGAATATACTATTGTCCAAAGTCAGCTGTTGGATCAGTTTTTTCTTGCAGACATTTGTTCATTAAAGAATCCAGGTAAGATGTTAGGTCGAATCAATCATATTAGATCAGTCCCATTTTATTTTCAACAAGTAATTCACATTAAAACTTTCTTTTTCCAAGAAAATATGCAGAGGAAACTGCTGCATGTTGAAACTCCTGAAGCCCGAATACATTAACATGAATACAAACCAAGCAATCACTCTTCAGCAGGTTTGGGTGGGCCCTTCCATTTAAAGTTGTCCGCATATGATTTAACCTGCAACCACAAGTAGTATGCATTAACACAGAGTTATATTACTATTGATCGCACCATACTGCCACACGAACAAGGTTGTGAAAGAAACGAACTCCACCGTCGTTCAAACTAACACTTATGTCGTTGAAAATGCACCCAGTTAAAGAAAAAAAATAGTGAAAGATGTTAACCTTCAGCAATGGTGTTTGGCGCTTCTTGACCTGCAACAAGTTCAGAGCTTTTGTTACTCATAATAAAATAAAACCCTAACGGAAAAAACATGACGAACAGCAATGCACAGTCGAGTTTTTTCAATTTAGGGGCCTGATTCTTGAAGCAGAATTAATGACTAACAAACGTACTCTAATGATACACATTTCACAATCGTTTGAAAAACAAGACATGGGAATTCTCCATTACCATATTAAAACTATAGGCATCTCCATTGTAAAAGTCATCCGGGGTCATAAATTTAAAGATCCTGGATTTTATAAGACCTCTCCATTTGAATATGCTGACATGGCAAAATTTTAAGAACTTGAGAATAAGACCTTGGTCAAAAGAAAAAACATTTTTTTGTCTTGAAAACGTTCATATCCAAATAAAACATTAGTATGGGTCTTGTAAGACCCCTCCATTAGAGTAAAAGTGATGAAGAGGACTTAAAAGTGATGTTGCAAACAGTAGGATCCACAAAAAGTAAATTATGACCTCATGCTATGATTCTTACAATGAAGATGACCTTATACAACCTTAGTATCATGATTGAATCACGGGTAAGAAAATAGAAATAGATTCACCAAATATATTAGAGATCACGTAATTAGCAAGAGGTTGGGAAGGAAGTGCTTCCTTCTTTAGAGTTAAACCTCCATTTGTCCATATTCAAGAAAGAGTATGTCTTGTTTTTTATTCCCATTCACTTGAAGAGTGAATGCTATAGTTTACATCTCATACGGCCATGAATATAGCATCTAATGATACCTACGGTCTAGAAAGTTTTCTAGTGTTTTAGTACGATGCTTCTCATTTTTTAATTACACAAATTAACAGGTTTTGTTACATTGGCTATACGCTGTGTATTATCAACAATTTCTTCAGTTGGTGGTAAAATGTAGTCTTCAGCAATTACATATGCAGGACCTTTGAAACAAATAGCTGTGTTCTGAGCTCTATACAGATTACTTTCAATACATTTTCTTTCAAATTCATTAAAATTTCACGTATTGATTCTGCAATACCTACAACGGTTTCATGTGATATTTTCTCTGATTTTCCATGCATATACTGTAACGCCTATTGTATTTGTATCGTTTTGGATTTTCTTTAACAATTTGAGTTTTATATATTCTTTGCATGAACAGATTAGGGGAAGAAGTCAAGGATGGAATGAAGTGGCAATCTTAGAACTTTCACCAGAGATGATGGATTATGCTATGCAAATCACTGAGAAGAACTGAACATTTAACAGATGGGATATCAAGAAGGGATATGTTTTAAAAATGACCAGAAATATATCCTGGATCATATGTGCCAAATAAGAAATTTGCGGTACTAGAGGAAGAGATAGAATGGGAGGGAGATGGAATGTCCTCTGGAGGATAGGCTGCTAAATTTCACCTTGAGTTCATTGTTTTAGGAATTGAAACAAATTCATTTTTGGAGGGGAGGCTAGGGCATGGGAGTATAGTCAAGACCATGCGACATGATCACATAAGCATGGGGCTAGAACATGGGCCACAGTCACACTCATATGTATGTTTAGCAGACAGTTAAGAGTCTTATGGATAATCAGAAACAAAATGGGGAGATCTGGAGTTAACCGAGTTATTGATTGATTGAGGAAGTTAGGGGAGAGTAAAAGGTTCTCAAAAAGGAGGGTTAGGGACCTCTATTCTGCAATAGCTTTTATCTTCGTTTCCTTGTCTCTAGTATTCCAGTGACACAACCCAGAGGCAGATATGGAAGTCTCTGTCGATGAACATTCCATTTACTTTCTACTCTCCTATCCATCTCCATTATTAATTATTTGTTTCAATAAGAACATATCTGTATCAAAAGAAACCTTGAACATTCAAAATATATGAGATATTATCTGTGTTCCAATATTTGAATAGTAAGACATACCGAATATTCCCAACCATGTTTCTCTGCAAATGCTTTTGCCGCTTCTGCACTATCAAAAGTCAAGGCAGAATCACCAACATGAGCATAGGGATCCCCAGTGGATGTCCAGCCCATCAGTGGATTTTCCCACCTACAATTAGTAGAAAATTACTATTTGTTGAGCCATTATTAATGATTACACAACAATTAATCCAATTTAGGATATTCTACTGAAATTGCTAGTAGTGACTCCTTAAACTATTCAAGGATTTCCAGAATCACATGTGCTATAATATAAGTTTAAAACTAAAACCTATAAAAATTGCCATAGTGCATGAGATGTCATGATATCACAAGCTCCCCTCTTATGAATAAGTTTATATCGTTAATTTGCATACAAAAATCCCAAGCATCCCACCTACCCAATTATCAAACTCGATATTGAAGGGGGAAAAATATTCAAATTGTACAACTCAGACATTGATGTTTACAAAAGCAGTGAAAGAATTGTGATAAAGCGAAAGAATATACTTTTGGGTTGATAAGAAGTTGATCTTCCATCTTCCAACCTTCCCAGATCCTTGCTGAGATGCAGTTCTAGCGGGAGAATAAATTACAACCTGCATTGCGGTGTAAGTACAAGACAGAAAGGCCAACAGTGTCACAATGATTAGCAAGTGAAAGTAGGGGATCTAGAGATGCATAAATTATTTCTAAACTGTAAAGTCTGTGTATAGAACATGGAAGAGCCTACTAGGTGATAGTGAAAAGGGCGAAATAAGTCAATCACGAACACTGAATCCCTAGATGATCGAATGATCAAGATTGTCGTCCTTAATATCTCACACTCTCAGTTAATACGCCCAATTGAGCATTGGTCCTTAACCTCTCACAGCTAACACGCCCAATTGAACATTGATATCCTCTAAAATGGTGAATATGGCTGCAGTTGAATCTACCATAACCAAAATGTCTATGCTAAGATTTATCTCTTAAAAATTTGTATAATAACCATAAACATAGATGCCTGATATGCATTTCTAGGCATGATTAAGTTATGGTAATAAATTTGGTGAACTAATGGCAAGGTTTTGTAGAAGGTGATTGAGAGCCTGAGAAATTGAGCGAATCAACGAATTTAAAAAATATATATAAAAAGAGAATAAAAAGGGTAGAATACCCTCCTACGAAGGTGTTCTTGAGGAATTCCAGAAACCATTCCGATCTCGCCTGGTTTGGTTTCGACCAGTGCCTGGGTGGAGAACCGACGGACCATAGTGGCGCGTAGGGCACGTTGTAGAGTATTCGCCATCGTCAAGGAGAAATTTGATTCTGCGCACTAAACAGGGCCAAGTGAGATTGGAAGCAAAATCTCGCGTATTTCATTTACTGTTAGGAATTTATTAGTTCCACCATTTTATATTTTATTACTGGTGGGAATCTGGGCTGGACAATGTTCACAGAGTTTCTTCTTGCACCTCCATAAATTTTTCCTTGCATCCCACTTAAAAAAAATTCTGTTTTCTTTCTTTTTATTATCTAAAAGTCATTTCAGAAAATTAAAAATATTTTAAATTGTGTAATTTAAAAATTATTTTTCTTTCAACAATTATCTATCAAAACTTTAGTATTTTTTAATTTGAGAGAAATGTATGTCTCTTTAAATCAACGCTTGTAATGAAAAACAATTTTACTTTTTTTTTTTGCAATTATTGTAGTAAGTAAAAACAAAAGAAAAAAAAAATCCATAGTACTATGAATCACCATTTATGTTGTCAAAATTTAAATTCAAGCCAAAACAAAAGAGTTATAACAAGAAGTGAAACATATTAAATAAATACAGTCCATATCATTTAAATGGATCACCAAACCTTAACGATTAAATCACGCTAAAAAAACACAGTTACTTTGATAGCAATTTTTTAGAAAAAACTATTTTACACCTTATTTTTTTACTAATGTATTTATTCTGAAAATAACTATTTTAAATAAGAAATATAATAAAAATAAAATTTTACTTTAAAAAAAATACCCTTTTCTACCACCAAGTTACTCTTCTTAAATATGCAATTACTTATACTTTAATTTTGTATGATGAATTTAAAACACGATTTTGTACTAAATCAATTAATTTTTAAGAAGTTAATTCACTTAATAGTCCTTTTCAATTTAATAATTTGATTTAAAAAATTTAATTTAAAAAAAAAAATAGAAGGGCTGACTCAATATTTATCTAACTATAAAATAAACTTTAAAAGGAAACATTTTAAATTGATATAAATACCTTATTAAAACTAAAATGATTTAATCTGGGGATTATTATTTTAAATTTTTTTGAAAGATGTAATCAGTTATTAAATATTATGTACTAATATTAATTTTGAATTTAAAAACAATATTTAATTCTTAAGTTAATTTTTATCAACTATTTTTTAGTTAGTGCATGTTAGATTTGTATATTTTTCCAAAATAGTTTTTTATTACATTACCTTTCCGTTTATTGAGAGAACAACTTAGAAAGTGTAGAATATTTTGACGACTAAATCCCCGGTTTAATCAGAAACATTGTTTTGTCAAGGTTTACTCAAGAGACATAAATAGAGACACTTTTTATTTATTTATTTTATATTTCACCTCGATTGAATAAAACTCATATCATGTGTCTCATTCTTCTCTGGTTTTAGGCAAAATCGTTTGGGATTATTCATTTTCTGTGTGTAAATACTTCAACTTTTCCAATTCTCACCGTCGTCCGGTTATTCGGTACATCTCTCTCCAGCGATTCTTTCAATTATTTTTCACCCTTTGGTTTTTAGTTTCCCCCCAAAGAAAGCTGTAATTTTGGCATTCATCAGAAGTATAGTGTGGCATTTCTCTTCCCAGTTGAATGCATGTCTTTCTAGTTATGCAGTTGTGATTTTTTAACTTAAATGTTGGTACTTTGTCCGTCCGAGTTGAAAGGCTGTTCCTTTTCGTTCTCATTCAGTTCAACGTGAATTTAATTCGATGGATTCAATGAAATTTGAAGCTGAGACATTTAAATCCTCAGATTTTGCATTTTGCATAATACATAATTCTAGATCATTTTAGGTTTTTCCCAAGCCACACCTTGCTTTCAGGAGGCTTAATAGCACAGGCATTTCAAGAGTACATTGCAAAATTGTTTCTGCATGGTTCTTACAATGTTACAATTCACTTTACCAGTTATATATTAGAACATCGGGGTATTAGGGATGACATTGAAGTGAATATTTATGATTTATCTGAGGAGTTTATTTATTTGATTGATTTCTTGTTTTATTTATGAACCTTGAAAATAACATGTTGACAAGTGAAAATATTTATTTTCTTGTTGGGGTTGTTTGGTGGGCAACAGTAGTCAATTTTTTTTCTTTTTCAAAGATGCACTAGTAGAAGAGGGAAGTACCGCATTCCCTTTTCCTCTAAAGTTGAAGCAAAGAGTAGTCTGTCATAAAAGCGGCAACCTTTCCTTCAATGGGTGCTCCTAAGCAGAAATGGACTGCAGAAGAAGAAGCTGCTTTGAAAGCTGGAGTAGTCAAACATGGGGCAGGAAAATGGCGCACCATACTTACAGATCCTGAATTTAGTGCTATTTTGCGCATGCGTTCAAACGTAGATCTTAAGGTATGTCTTTGCCATAGCCCAGCAGCTTGTGGGAAGTGTTGCATGAAGGAAGTTTTATTCTTCTATCTTTTTTTATCTGGTTGGGAAGCTTATAATTACGCTAGCCAAATGATTATATGTACATGGCACCATAAAATCAGTATTTAATGTTACTTCCCTTTGCTACAATATAATTTCCAAAGTTTTGCTGTACTTGTTTATATGCTTTTGAACTGTGAACAGGATAAATGGAGGAATATAAATGTCACAGCAATATGGGGATCCCGGCAGAAGGCAAAACTTGCTCTTAAGAGGAGCCTACCTGCCCCCAAAATTGACAATAACCATATGGCTTTAAGTACTGTCGTTCATCATGATGAAGTTCTTGATACTAAGCCTTTAGCAGTTTCTGGTGGACCATTGCAATCTCCTAGTTTTAAAGAACAAATATCAAGGTTACAGAATATTCAGTTAATATATCTGCCATTTATCATCTAGATAAAATAAATTATCTGTGACTGTGGTCCTGGAATTGTTTAATTTTGTTGGTGAATTGTGTCTGGAGATTTTACACTTGTAGACGTTACATCCCTTACAAGTTATTTGTTTTAAGAGAAGCTGTGTGCTGTTTCCCAACTTTTGCAAATGAATACATTACCGGACTTTTCTACATTCATGTGTTGTTATTTCCAATGTGTCTTTCTGTTTTAAGCATGGCGATGACATATGAAAAAGATGGTTTTGTTACCTATCTGGAATAACGAAAGAAAAGAGGAATAAAAAGATCATGGATCATGTTAGCTATCTAATGGGTCGCTACTTTTGCATTTTTGAGGGGAAAATCATATCCTATGTTAGATAATTATTTGCTTGCAATTCTTTTAAACTATTATTTGAATATCAGAAAATTCAAATCATATATGTCACCATGTACAAATATTTCTATCTCTTACCTTTTTGTCTTTTTTATTTTCTATGCATGCATCTAAAAGATACACCTCAAAATCAAAGGGGATAACTTTTTATGCTTCCTGTAGGAAAATACTATAAATAATTAGCAATGATTTGTACTTGGACTCCTTTTCTAAAGGAATTCATGCCTATGTATATTTATCTTAATGCTCTCACGTTCCAATGTGCATTAATTCTAGATTAAAATTTCATGGCTGTATACATAGGTTCTAATTATAAGTTGCAACTGTAAATATTTGTAAACTTTTTTCCTGTTTGATGTTACTTCTAATAACATTTCATCTTGTTCTGAATGTTGAAATTATGCAGCAATATATACTTTTGACTTATGAAAGCAATGATGGTGTCAGGTTGGTGGATAATCATATATTGGAGGCCATTGTCAACATGAAGGAGCAAAAGGGTTCTGACAAAGGTGCCATTATTTCTTACATGGAGGTATTTCTACTTGACTTTTCAAATGATTGTAAAATCTAAACATCAATGAATGTTATCATCCCCTGAAGTAACCAATAGTTTCTTTTTTTGCCATGTTATTTAAGTATTGACTGATGTCTAACATCAAATAAAAAATATTTATTGATATGATGATTATTGTCATGTCAATTGTTGTTTAATATCTTTTTGTCAGAAAATCTTTTTGCGTAAAACATAATAAAAACTGTTATAGTTTTTCAAATACAAAATTTAATTAATATATAATAAATTTAACAGCAGAATATTTATTATAAAGTTTCATATTATTCTATTATCACAACTTTTGACAGGACTAACTCCGCGTCTCATGTTTCTAGAGTTATTATTTTAGTTAGTGATCATGAATATGTGCTTTAATATATGTCTGTTTTAGTTGCATACACTATGTGATCTCATTTTGTCTGCATTAAACTGGCAAGTGACAACTGTTAGTTGTTTTCTGTCTTCAATGGTTAAAAAATAGCATAATTCAACCCATCATACTATGCTATATGTTGCATATATTGTCTTTGGAAATGATCTGTAATTTACCTTTAGAATATTGGTGAATAGTCAACACAGCTAAGCAATATAATGACTGTTTACATGTCTGCATATGTGCATCAAAATTCAAAAGTAATTTTGGAATTTTTTCATGTGTTTAGGAAAAGTATCGGTGTCCACCAAATATCAGTAAATTACTGTCAACCAAACTGAAGCATATGGTAGCAAGTGGCAAAATAATCAAGGTAGTTTTACTGTGAGAAGCTCTGCCTGGAAACCTGCATAATAGACACAGTCAATCTGGTTTGAAGGCCGTATTGAAGTTTTTCATGTATGAAAGCAATAAATATTTGATGTTGCTGAAAGTCATTAAAAGAAAATGATTGGCAATGAAGTTAATTGGTTATATCATGTTAAGACTGAGCAATTGGAATAGGAAACCAAATGGTGTTAGATTTTCTTAGAACTGACAATATAATAGAAGATTGAGATCTGAACAGTGTTCAAATGGTTCCAAGCACCTTACAATCGTCAAAACAGAAATAAAGGAAAACCTTGAGACTGAGAGATACCCCTCAGCTCAGCCTTGCATCAACCACTCAATTGAGCTTTTTAATAACCTCCTGTTATTTCCTTCCCCCCTGCCACCTACTTAATTGCCATTTTGTCCATTTTGTTACTTCCCTCTCTTTCCCTCTTCCAAATTCCATCATAGCTGCCTTAATCAGTTCCATACTGCCTTTGGGGCCAGATCACACTCTCCTTTCTTTTTCTCCTATTTAATTGTGAAATGGGCCTAGCAATTGCAATGTGCATAGATGGGCACTATCTTAGGGAGGAGAGTTCTATTTGAGTTGATAAATTGCCCCATACAATAAACAGATATTCCTTTGACAGGTTCGTTTGGCATCAAAATTCAATATATGATGAGTTGATCATGTGTATGACATATCTGTTGACAGGAGAAGCATAAATACAGGATAGCATCAAGTTCAGTTGTCTCTGAGAAAAGAAGGTCCACGTCATTGGAAGGAAGGTCCAAAGATCCTTCAGAAGCAAATAAGAATGTTGATGTCAACATCCTTTCAAAATCCCAAATTGATGAAGAGATATCAAAAGTGAAGGGCTTGACAGCTCAAGAGGCAGCTGCTGCAGCTGCAAAAGCCGTGGCAGAGGCAGAGGCTGCAATTGCACAGGCTGAGGCAGCAGCTAGGGAGGCAGAGGCTGCAGAAGCTGAAGCTGAGGCTGCCCAAGTGTTTGCAAAAGCAGCAATGAAGGCGCTAAAATGCAAAATGCTTCATATTTGGTAGCTTCCTCTCCAAGAAATCTATATTGATTCCTGTAGATGAGATGGTCATGATAGCTTCATTTAAATTATATGTTCCTGTTTATAATGCATATCACATCATAGTTATTCAAATATTATGCTTGTTCTCTGCACCTTCAGTTTGTCATTTCTTAACAATCTTCACATCCTTATTTTGTTTCCATTTGTTCTAGGTTACTTAATTAGAGGCTGATCTGTATGTGGTCAGACTTTCTTCAGTGGGTAATTTGCTCAAAACATCTTATAGCCAACTTTTTCTACCTATCTTAAATTTCTGACAATGTCTACAGTGGGGTTTCAATTTCAAAAAATGAAATGTACAACTGTAATTGTAGTGAAAATTATAAAGACTTAGATTTAGAAATCATTAAAAGTCAAATACCTGATCTTCTAAATACCAATAAAAGGTAAATATTTATTTTTGACTTTTATTGGTATTTACTTGTATGTTTTGCACAAGATACCTTTGACTTTTTATTGTTAACTATAAATGTTATGTATCTTTTTATCATTTTTGAGAATTTATACATTACATAGAAAATTTCGCAACAGTAGCTAGCTATGGCATTTTTTTGGGCCAGGCGCTGTGTTTTGTTATGTGGGATATAAAACATTGGTTATGACTCAACAACAAATTCTACTTTTATATCCTATTTGGTTGAGAGAAGACAAATAGAGTGAATGAAAATAAAAATAATGAGTGCAAAAAGGACAGTAATAAAGTAGAAATTAACACTGTTGAAAAGAAATATAAGAGATGAGCCAAAGTGGGTGAGAAATTGTACAACAAATCCTACCATTTCAAAATTAATTCTGTTATAATCTATTGAACCAAACACCTCCAACTTATTTCTCTATACACTTGAAATTATTTCCATGTTACATGCAAAACTTGGCCTTATTATACGCATGAAATTGAGGACTGGTATGAAAAGATCGATTTTATGAAAGGTGACATGTGAGACATAGACGTGATGACTTTGAGAGCAACAGCACTTACCACACCAATGAAAATACATTTGTTCGTCTGTGAGTCTAACTTTTTAACAGTGTTATTGAGAGTGAACTAAGACAAGACATTCAAAGACATGAGTTGAGAGACTACGGTATAATAGGAGAGGAAGGGAAGAATGATAATACGTGTTGTACTGGGCCCATATTATTTAGGACCTTAGAAGGTAAATTGTTTATGATAAACATAGCAGTCAAGATGGCATCTCCCCAATAAATTTGGGAACAAACATCAAGGAAAGTGGAGCTCTAACTGCTTCAAGATGACAGGCTTTTTTTTCTTCTACAACTGCATTTGAGAAATTTGAATTCACATACATGTTGCCATTATTAGACTGCAATCTTTTGATAGATTTTCTAAACTAAGATGGAAAAAAAAATTAAGGACACCTGTAAAATATCATTTTTCATGAGAAGTATCTATGTGACTTAAGTACAATCAGTAAACGGCACAAACAACTTTACCCCAAATATTGTAGATATACAAATTGGTTCCCACGCATTAGAATGAACACGGTAAAAAAGGTTCTAGACACATAAGTACTCGGAAAAAATGTTCCACCATGGTGTTTTGCAAGTTGACAAATATTGCAACGAAAAAGAACTCCATTGAATCTTTTGTAGTTAAGTGAGGAGGAAACAAAAGCTTACAAACACTAAAAGTCGGATGTCAGAGATGCATATGTTGATGCCAAACCTGGGTAACACTTTGTTGCTGGTACCACCTTTGGTGTCCATATGTTGTAAGCATACAGTACTGTACTTGGCAATGACAAACAGAATGGGAGTGTTACCGTGTATTTCTAGTCCTGTGCAAATGTTATTAGCCAGTTTGGAACATGAAGGACATTGTCTATCTATATATTTAGTGAAAGAGATCAGGAAGTCTTGTAGTTGATCAAAATTTCAACTTCATAATAACTGTCATCTTTTAAGAACAGGGACGGTCAAAGTTGAATGTACCTAATCCGACAGTAGTGGCAGGAGTTCCATTTGCAGTAGTAATGTGCTTGTTTCTAGACAATGTGGAGTAAGATGAGAAGTATGAGGCCGAAGGTGTCACATATGATCCGTTGGCTTAGAGTCATTGGTCCAAAAATCTTGAGAAACAATACAAGAGACATTGAAAGAACTCTTACCCGTCATGGTCAAGAATAGGTGGTAGAAGGCTTGGCCATAGAATCTATTAGAACACCTGAGGATATAAACCTAGCAAGTTTAGGATATTGTTGGGACCCAAGGACTGGAAGGAAGAACGTGTATCTTCGTCCATGGCAAGGGCAACTCTTCTAAGAGGAGTAATTATAGATTTTACATAGGCCCTAAGCGGGACAAGGTTGGAGAATATTGACCATTGTGCCTGAAAGGGCTATTTGAAGACAAGGCTCCTAGTTTCTGACCTAGGTGGTGTCAGTGGAGAGGAGGAAAAGTGAAAAACTATTTGATGTTGATTCTATAAGGCCCTAATTCATATTGAGGGAAAGATGGACGGAAACTGCGAATAGGCTAAACCTATTAAGTTTAAGATGGAAAAAAAGTGAAAAATCTATCTTAACATGTTGAAAGATATTTCTATCCTGAATTTGTAGAATGTTAAGGAGTGTTGATTGATGTAGAAACCCTGAAGATGACAAAAATTCGTAGGAAATTATTCTGTTTCATTGTCCCTTCTCAAGATGAAATTGACTCGAGAAATTGATTTTGAATTTCAACATAAAGTGACTAAAAGGATTTAACCTTGGAAGGAGTTTGAAACTGTAAATGGACCAGGAATTGAAAGTAACGTAAGAATCACCAAAACACCCCAGGAATGAGGAGTAACTTCCTCCATCACGTTTTCTTCCTACCAAGATTCTATCTCTTCTAAAAGGACCCTAACTCTGTTAGTTACTGTGGGTTAAGTGGTTTTCCTAAGCTTTAATTAGTGCTGGGCATTATTCTGATGTCTGTAAAGTAGTTTCTTTTAGGTCTAGGTTTTGTTCGTTTAAACCTATTGTCATCACCTCATTATTCTGATTACCTGTACAGAAGTAATTTCATTCAGTCTTAGTTCTTTCTAAGCATTAATCAGTGCTGCTTTATTCTAATGCGACATTGAAACTTATGTTAGTTCGTTTAGTTAACCCTGTTTAATAGTTTGTAACTTCTTTGCAGATGGTTTGGACACGTGATCAATTATTAGCAGAGTTGACTTAAGATTATTGTTTTTCTGCTGCCCTTCCTCCCTGTTTTCCGTAACTGTACATACTTTTCGGCTTGTAAATCTGGAATAGTGCAGGATGATTCATGAAACATTGTCAGGAGTCAATAATAGCCTTTTTTTCCTTTCCTTTTTCTTATTTTTAAAGGAAGACAAAGCAGCAACGGAAGAGTGGAAATGACCATGTTTTTCTGTAGTAGAATGATTGACATCCACGTAGAGTTAATGAAGAAAGTGTTTCAAAAGCAATATGGATTGTCATTTATAGGCAGATCATATATTCAGTTCAAGGATGCTTGTTTTAAGACATTGCTATGCTACGTAATATATTGCCTTCCTTGTTCTAAAGTCTTTGGAATTTTAGCCAATGCTGAGGACAGTACGACGATGTATTGTGTATAGGGTATAGAGGTATTTGTTCCAAATTGAGAAAATGGTCAGTTCTTTGAAAACCTGGGCGCGAATAGTATAAATTATTATCAATCGTGCATCTGCACAATACTGACAATAGAGAAAACGTAGTTCAATACTTCTATATAAATGTAGGTTCTCGGTCATGCGTGCTAGTTGTTGTGCTTGTTTGAAAAGGCTAGTAAATGATCTTTTACGAGCAATCAGTATGCTTAAATAATTACAACTGGTAACATTCTAAAACTAGTTCAAAACGTATTTTTAGTCAACCAAAAGATATAATTCAATGAAAGTATTGAACTACGTTAATTACAAGACTATAATAAGTCCAGCCAAAGTACATCAAGGATTATTGTAGAATATACATTCACCCGTTAATCCAAGATAACTAAACCAAATGAAGTATAGTGTAAGGCATGTTCTCCTCATCAATAATCTAATATTCCCATGAGCCAATAGCTGTCCAATAATTCATTGATCCAATATTCATGCAGTTACAACCCAATTTCCAATGCTGAGGATAAAATGACACTCGGTCAAAATCATGGTACTTCCAAATGAAGAAATTCGATTGCACAAAGCAACTAAGGAAAAAAAAAGGTTGGACTTCAGCCCCAGCAGTTATACATAGACATAATGAATTATAGTTGGGGACCGGATTCCCATCAAAAAAGGAGAATAATTGAGACCACGAAGGGAGATTTTGACGAGGTATATTGGCTTTTTCATGCCTTGATTAAAGGTCGGATATATATTTATTTTAAAAATAATAAGATACAATAAGTAATATATTTATATTAAAAAACATACAAAAATTCTTAAAATTATAATAAATGTATGATTATTATTGTCTAAATCTAAATTAAAATTATATATTAAACATTGTCAAAATAAAAAGTTATAAATTATTGTTATTATAAAAATATTATTGTTTTATAGATAAAAAATACTTTCGTTGATAGGTATCTATAAAAGTTGATAAGTATCTATAAAGTATCCGACACTGATAGGTAACTCAAATTGAAATATCAGTACAAATGATTTAGTAATTTTGTGAAATATTTTTAACAAATCAGCAATTTATTGTCTACAAGGCCTCAGTTAATCACGCCACTTGTTACCAACCATTTAACGATAGGAACTGAATCTGATCAATTTTAATATAACGAGAGCAACCAAAAGCTAAGAAAAAGAGAGGCAAGAACTAGCTCTTAAATTTATTATATTTATTCTAGAAACTAAAAATAGTTAAATCCTTGAAATATTAAGTACAATCTCATGCAAAAAATATTATGACAAGGGAAAGGTTGCCAACATTTTAATTTTACAAAGTTTTAATTGGTTCCCTTGTTCTGATTATAACATTTTACCAGGTATCGCCAAGATTGATCGGAACAGGCTAATCTAAATGAAAATTGTTTCATCTACTGTCCCTATCTAGATAGTATATGTAACTTGTAAGCACTTGAACAATTTGCCATCACTAGCCATGACCAAGTTCAGATTGTAACATTCTCCCATCCTCCTCTCTCAATTCTTTCCATAATTCTAATATTTCATATGCTGTGGGCTTCTTCTTAGTTACTCCCTCACCATTATCATCTTCATAGCTTTCATCATCTTCAGAGCTTCTATCATCCCAGAGCTTCTTGTCCAATGCATCAGAAGACTTGTCAAGTGCCAGATTATCAGTGCATTCCAACCTATCAGCTTGTGAACTCATTCCATCTTCAACATCAGAGTTTTGAGGCCTGAAAACCATGACATCATCATTATCTCCTTCATTGACTCGATCATGAGTACAGGCAGACGTCGCTGAATCATAACTACCAACAAAAATGTCATTCTCATATTCAGCACCTTCAATCATCATTCTTGTGGGAAATTTTGGAGCATTTCCATCATCATCAATTTTTTCACTCAGACCTGAGCCATTAACAGAATCTTTACTTCCAAAAGGGATTATACTAGAGAAGTTTCTAGGTGCACCTAATCCACAAAGAACATGTAACGATCTTGTTAAATTAGAGACTGTTGATTCTGAAAAAACGTCGCAACTACCAAGAGCATCCAACAATCGCTCTAGATTTTCATGACTAATTCTGTCTTCACTTTCCTTGAACAAGTTCGTCCACTGCTTTTCACTCACTCGGAATGGTGCATGAGCCAAAGTGTTTATTAAGATAACAGCTCGCTCATAATTATGTTGAACTATAGCTTGAATGACCAATTCAAAAAAGAAAAGATGGTGAGGAATTTCTCCAGCTTCCAGAATCATTTCAAATGCATGCTCCAGTAAATGCAACTGCATGGAAACCAAAATATGCCATCAAATTCAACGTTTAGCTAGACACATAAAAATTAATAAACCACTAAGATGTATTTTTTGTCGTTGCGTCAGCTGACTGGCAACCAGTAATAGGTAAGATAAGCAATTGAATGTGGAAATCATCCAACAAATGTTAGTCTAATTATAAAGGATTAAAGATTGATCTATTGCAAACGTCTTCTATGGAGATCAAGGCCACAAGCCTAAATATATTACGTTTTTGAGCTGAACTAAACATTCAAGCTTTTTACACATGCTTGTGCACAGTACAAAATAGTTTATAAAATGTGTTGACACTGACAAAAATAGTACTCTTTTTTCACCTTTATAGTAAATTGATGGATGAAACAGAGGCACTCTTGGGTGCAAGCATAGTTTGAAACACAAATTTATAGGATATGACACCATGAGCAGACATATAAAATAAGAATAGACTGAATATAAATAAGTACATTTTCTACCTTGCCAGCTCTTGAAGCTTTAACAAGTAATAACAAGTGTTTATTTTGATCCAATTGATAGCCAGAAACCATCATCTCTCTGTACACATGCTCAAAGTATTCCCATTGCTGTGCACTAGCTGAGGCTTCCAACATTGAGTTATATGTGTATGCATCTGGAACAACAGAGCTATTACCACCCCCTGAAGTGGCATAAGATTCTGATTTGGCTGCTTTAACTTCCTCAAACAAAACTTTGGCTTTAGAAAACATATCATTTTGGCCAAATATTTTCAGCATTGTATTTATGGTTCCTATGTTAGGAACACAGTGGTCTTTCATGTATTCAAATATCTGTATGGAATCATCAATATGCCCACCATCCATGGAAGACTTAATCATGCCAGTGAAAGTAATCTCCAAAGGCTTGGCACGAGGAAGACTTCTAATATTGTCAACCTGTAGCCACGTGTCAAGGTCAATGCATCTTAATAAGGATTTATAAGTAGCTAGATGTTCATCTAACCACATATATGTGAAAAGAAAAGCATGAATAAATAAACAAATTCATAACCTAAAACCCCACCCAGAGTCCCTAACAGTGTGCACACCAGTCAGAAGGCAAGGGGATGGGATCAAAGGGAAAAGAAAGGAAGGGTAAATTGTCTCTTGTTTGGCTGTTACTAATTTTCCACGAGAAGCAAATGAAGAAGGATTAGTAAATAAAACAATTAATAAGATAATAAATTCACAGTTTCACCCGTTTGTTTTTAATAACTAACATGATTAAACAATATACTTTTTACCTAAACCCCTGCCCCCACTTTGGAGAACTCAAAAGGAGGATGTTTGGAAATTTTATTATAAATCCTCATTCCAATTCCATCTCAGTAGAAGACTCACAAGCAATGGAAAAACTAACCATAAACCTTTCGTTCCCTCCCTCACTATCCGAAGATCTCCTCCCCAACATGGCTCAAGGAAAAACAGACGTTGGCCATATTAGATAGTTCTAAGGATGAGTCCAGAATCTAGGGCTAATGTAGTCAACATTCATGGATTGTTGAGGGACCACAGGTTGGATTTTAAGTTCTCAGGACCTAATATGTCCACCACCAAATTTCTCAAGCTCAGATTTGAGTTTACTGAAAGAAATTGAAAACAGTACCTCTAGAATAGCATCTCGCCACCTCCCACAGTTGCAAAGGCAACAAGCTAGCTCGTAATATACACCAGCTGTTCCAATTACCCCTTTTCTTTCCATATCCCTGATGGCTTTCACAGCTTCTTCAACTTTACCTTCCTTCCAGAAGGTTCTCACCAACACTAAAGAAGTGAGATAAAATATATATGAGGCTATCAGTTACCAAATATCAATAGCAAATAATACGAAAGGAAGTAAAGAACTACCTTTATAAGTAAGGGCTTTTGGAACTTCCCCACTTCTCTTCATCTTTCCAAAAAACTCATGGACAAGGTCATAATTCCCTGACTCCAGCATTACCTTGTAACAAGCACCACCTGTAAGACTTGAATACAAACATGCTTTGAGGGTAATAACATCCGAAGGTAACATTTTCCTCATCAAATAAATTTCCCATTCAGCCATAAAGACCGAAGTAAAATATAACTTAAAGTAACTTGTTAATAAAATGGAAATCTCAACCATCATACAGGGATATATAATGCTTCTATACAGGGAAGATAGCAATAATCACTATATAACAAAATAGTTAACTTAATAAATAAGATAAATGGATCTAGTGACTTCACTTTTCCCAATAACAGCTGATCTTTTTATTTCAAATAACTTGAAACAGACTTAACTGTACTAAGCCAAGTTGTTACTTGCAAATGACAAAACAGGCTGAAGATGATTGCACAAGTACAGATTCAGAAAAGCAATTCTCAAATAGATTCAGATCTTAAAGAAAAGTAAAAACTGTTGAGTTAATTGTATCCCCCTGTTTCAATATTGCAGTATACACACTTGATATATTACTTGGTGTCAGATGCTTTCATCCTATAATTACCTCCATTGCAAGTCCATACGTTGCTCCATTAGGTTTTAGACCACTTTTTCTAATTTCCTTAAAAACCCATGACACACCTTTCCACTGCTTTGATGGAACACAAGCATTAAGCACCTAACAGCAATTGAAGAAATCTGACAATTCAATCAGTCTGCAAAATAGCATTCATTAGAAAGCTATATGATAAATTTTAAATATGTAGTTGTTCTCTTACAGCATTGTATATAACCAGATCAGGTTCAAGAATTGGATCCCAGTTCTTGCGATGCATAAATGCTTTGGGTTTCTGCCTCATGCATTCCACAATATTCAGCAACTCTTTCAAAAGACCAGCTTGACCAAGCGTAACAGCAATGCTGTGATATGCAGCAATATCAGGATATATATGGATGTTTTCCTGAATAAGTTGAAAGCAAATCAATTAAAAAACATCCCAAAAACAATTAAAGACAAGCCTTAAGTTGGAAAATAAAGTAAACAATTGGTTCTTACACGCATCAATTTGAAAATTTGAAGGGCCTCCTTTGGCCTTCCCGCCTTCCCAAGAACTGCAAGAAGTTTTGTATACACAAACCTACAAATTCATTATTAACTTCTTCATGAGAGAGGACTGAGAAAGCAAACATATAAATAAAACAACCAAAATATAGACTCGTTAGAATTAATCACGCATAAAATTTTAAAACATGATGCGCCAGGTTCAAGACATCCTCAACCAGTATCCTACTATTCACGTTGTTTGCACAATTACTGATAAAGAAACATTCATCTTCTCAAGTACCATATCAAATTTAGGTTGAAACAACACAGCACAAGAATGTTGCACCAGCTTATTGCTTTTAAGCTGTCCCGTCCCATTCTTATTATTTGTTTCCCATTCCATTTGTTAACACAATACATTAGCAAAGGCCAACCAATGCTGTCAATCCATTTGTTTGATTAGTTGTTTCCTCCAAAATTATAAAACCACACACAACACAGATTTCTTAAGGACCCTTCAAAAACAATGCCAGAAAGCCAAGACAAATATCTAAACCCACCTGCTTTGGAACTTCCTGTGATCTTTATATCTGTACACCCACTGTACTACAGAAAGCGCTTGCTTCCAACAATGTTTAAAACCAAGCAGCTCGACAATCTTCAACAACTGATCTTCGGTAAATGGCAATCCCGACAACTTCATCATCCTCGAAAACTTCCAATCCCTCATAGTAATCTCCCTATCACTCAGCCTACATCGTAAAAAGAAAAATAGTAGATACATTACTTTTGGGTTTCTCACATGTGTCATACATTCCGACACTAAATAAGGACACCTTTTTCGGTGGTGATTCAATTATAACATCGAGGAACAATAGTACATTCAGCTACAGCCAATTCCCGTTGGCCATCAAATATATTTATTAAGCTAACACCATCCACATGAAAACCAAATTAATTAATGACATTGAACAAGAAACGAACCTATCAACGAGAAACTTGATAACCGCACCCTCGCTACGTTTCCGAGTGTCGCCCCTCGTCCCATGCCCTTCGTTGAACCAATCCTCATCGATTTCGAGGTCGGCGTCGAAAACCCACTTGAGTTCATCCATCTTCCGCTCCTCGAACATTTCCTTGAGCTCCGTTAAGCTCTCTCTTCTAAGCTTTCCTCCTCTGTACTCCTTGATCGCCCTCGCCTTCTCCAGAAACTCGACCGTTTGAAGCTCCTCCCAGGGCTTCCCCGCCACGACGCGCGTCTCTTTGAGAGAGGTGGCTTCCATTACTTTTCTGAATTCGCGTTTGATGGCGTGGAAGTGTTGGTCTTCCTCCAAGGCTTGGGTCTCCGCGGGAGTGAGTGGAGGAGGGGGCTGGGACTTCAGTTTTCGGTTGTGCTTTTGGATTTCCCTCTTACGGAGTATGTGGACGATCTTGGGAGTTGGATCGACGCCCTTTTCAATGAGCTTGCGTCGGATTTTGTCGGTGTCTGGGCGGAATTGGGCGACGGGGCGCCCCTGGAGATGGAGGTTCAGAGGCTCCATGGGATTGGGAGTTCAGTTTGGAGGCTTCAGTTGCTCACTGTGACAAGATAATACTAGCGGGAAGCGTCAGATATTTCCTTACTCGATAAAATAATTATTAAAAAATTTATATTTTAGAGGATATTACTCTTTTTAGCGTACAAACGTTTTTTTATTTTTAACCAATTTTAGTTAATTAGTAAAATGTACTTTAGAAAAAAGTGTAATTCATTACAGTATGTATTCTTGTTCCTCTCCTATGATGACTATATAGTTACTTTGTTCTTCGTTTTTAGTATTTATGTTTCTGATAAATATAACAAAAAGAAAAAAGACACAAACAATGACACTCATAAATTGGATAGTTGTTGTATTTAAGTAGTGGTAAGAGAGATTACAAAATATTAGTTCTTTAATTTAAATCTTGTATTTATTCATTTCATAATAAGTAGACTATGACATGGATAAAACCTTGAATTTTTCAGTTGTTTTTAAAGAAAACAAGCCGTTTGAAAATAAATAAATAATTTTTTTGGGCTAATGGTTTGAATTTGAAAAAAACAAAGAGTAAGTTGTTTTCTAAAATCTGAAAATCTGTAGTTATTGTTTTCTAACCATTGCTTTCAGTTTATACACTTCTTTTTCTCGTATAAAAGCTATTCTAACAAAATTAATATCTCAAAATCATTTACACAATAAAATTGCCCAAATAAAAAGATTATTTTAATTATATTCTAAAAGACTATCACAAAATTATTTTACAGAATAAACTCACCCTAAACAAATTTGATTTTAATTATAACCTAAAAGAAAAGTACATCTCCGCATATGTATTTACATTTTATTATATTAAGATAATATCACATTAATATTTATATTACTTTTAGAAGCAATTAATTAAAAACGTAAAAAAAAATATATTATTATTTTTTATTTGATAACTTCATTTAATATTATCTTTTAATTTAAATAATGTTATCTTTCAATAAAGAAAAAAATATTATTCATTTATCTAATAAAATAAATAATTATTATATATATTAATAAAATAAATATATTTTATTTTTATTTTTAAATAACTAAATAACCTTTTTTTCTAAATAAAAGCTATATATATTGTATTATTTTTTTAATTAGTTATTCATGAAAAACAATAACGTATATATTTTTAATGTAATAAAAGTTACAATTTAAAAAATACATAATTTCTTAACAATAATAATATTAAAAAAATTATGTAACAGTTATTTTTAGAAAGAAAAGTTATTGGAAAAGTGTGTTGGTGAAGATGGTGAATAAAATTGGAAAAGTGAGGAAAAAGGACAAATAAAAGTGAAACGAAAAATAGAAAATATGAACCATCAACTTAAAAATAAAATGATCTAATGGTTCCTCAAGAGGTTTTCCACGGTGGGAGCCATGTATTGCTCTCCCACCCCTAAAGCGTGGATCTTCAACAATGAAATTCCGAGAAACACGAACTTCATCACAAGGTATTCAAAATTCTATCATACACATAGTCATGACTAAAGAAATAATGATAATAATACTTCAGTTAGAATACATGTTGGCGTTGGATCCTCACCGGCTCAATGTAGGACCCATATCTCTTTGGAGTTGTTCAATACTGGAGAGGAGTTGTGCTTGTTGTAATTTGTCTCGACCGATAAACTCTGAATATAAAATTATTATTTTGTATAAAAATTATAGAGCTATCTTTTTCGGTTTTGCTGGAATTGTTGTAGAAAGCAAGAATAAAAAACTTCAAACACGATAAAATGACAAAAAGAATCCACTCAAATTTATTTGTATCTGACACACCCCAGGAAATAACAAGACCCACACAATGCTGATCATTAGAAAAATCTAATCTAATTTACAGAGATAGACAACCAATTCCTCTCACAACTGCAGTTCTGCAAAGTATTATAAAAATGCAACTAAGCTGACAATGACAATATGATTCACTCATAAAACAAACCTTGACATTTCATCTTGTGGTTTGATACCCCATTGGACTTGATATTACATTAAGAAGCAAATGAGAAGAGGGCAGGAATAAAACATCTGCAACAAAGTTAGGCATGCAGACGCCTTCAGCAACTTACAGATATATTTCGTTGAAATTACAGTAGAGTACAAAACATTAAGAAACCTCTTAGCTCTTTGATTTGGAGTGCTTTACAAGCCAATCGATAACAGAGTCAATGTTAGTCGAGTTTTTGCACGAAATCATGAAGCAGCAAACTTCTCTATCAGTAATTGACTTCAGATCCCTGCATACCAGATAGCTCTTTTAGCACCAAACAAATATAAAAGTAAGAAAAAAATAAGAAACAGGAAAACACGTATAACTCAAATCAATTCAGTAAAGTAACTTCTAGTACTAGTTTACTTTCGTTATTGCTACAAATTAGAATAAAAGTGATATAACGTACATTTGGTCAGTCAAAGCTTCTTTAGACAGAGCCCCTGGTTTGTCGATCTTGTTCCCCAATACCAACAAAGGAATACCATTCAATGATGGCTTACTCAATAAATCATGTAGTTCACTCTTTGATATGCTAAGGTTATCTTGATCTGCAGCATCAACAACATAACTGCAGGAAACATCATATTAGGGGAACTGTAACCAAAATCCGTTAATTAATAGATCAAGATAACATTGGACTCCTACACTAATGTTAATGCAGGAGAAGAAAATGCATCAACTTAGAGAAAGATTAGCAACAACAGCATGATCCAATCACACATCTATGGAAGATCGAAGAGGAAGACATTATTCAGCAGCATCATAACTTCGGAATAACTAGGAAACCAGGTCTTTTAGAACTGGAAGCAATAAAACACAGAAGGTGAAAGATTTAATTAGTGAAATCATATAACTCATTCAGTGAAGAACAATCCGGTCATACAGGACAAAGTTTCAAAGAGACATGCTCAGTTCCTCGCCTTACATACTGCACTAACCATAATAAGTCATATTAACTAGTAAATAATCTTCATCGTGACACGACTTCAAGAGTCATTAGTAAAACCAATTAATACAGATAAACAGATCCCTTTGCACTTCTTCTGTTAGGATATAATGTGTGCAGAATAAAAGGAAATAGATTAGGAATTAGTTGTTAGTTGGTTAGTTGGTTAGGGAGGCCTTTATAAGAAGGCTGGGAGGTCTTGTGTGAGGGTACTTTTTGAATAATCTTGTAGATTGAGCTTTGGCTCTTTGTGAAGGGGAAACCCTTGGAGGAGAGAGTGCTCTCCTATTCTTGTATTCTTTGGTTACAATAATAATCCAGTTCTGTTTCCAGCAATCTGGTGAGTGAGTGTGTGTTGTTTTGAGTGATAGTTAGACTTCTTGACTAAAGAAGCCTAACAAATTGGTCCGACCTGCCGGATCAAGAAGCTACCGGATCAAGAAGCTGCCGGATCCACTTGGAAGGGGACTGCCAGATCAAGAAGGGATCAAGAAGTGATCAAGAAGTGATCAAGAAAGGGTGGAGGCATGGAAGGAAGAGACAATACCTTGGAGAGGAGGACCAGCGAACTGAAAATGGACATGCTAGAATGCAGAAGAAATATGCAAGAAATGAGAGAAATGCTGCAAGAAATCAAGATTCACATAGAGGGCTTAGAAAGAAGTGAGAAATCTATAGAAAGAGGGTTCAGAAGAAGAGATGGAGGAAGACAGGGGTGAACAGAATTGGAGAAAACGGGTAGAATTGCCCAGGTTTGAAGGGCTGGACCCGTTGGGGTGGATCTCTAAGGCAGAGAAGTTCTTTGACATTCAGAATGTCACAAAAAAGGAGAGGCTCAGGTTGGCTTACAACTGCATGGAGGGAGGCACAATATACTGATTCAGGGCCTGGGAAAATAAAACCAAGAACCATTCTTGGAAAGGGCTGAAAGAGGCATTGATAAGGGGGTTCGGAAGAAGAGATAGAGGTTCTGTTTTTGAGAAGAAAAGAGAAACGGAAGCTGCAGTTTTGAATGTTGATGGTTTTGCAAGAATTAGAGGGCAGGATAGGAGAGAAGAAAATATATGTAAAGAGGAAGGCGATGACAAAAACTTTGATGGAGACATTGGTGTGGCTGCTGCTGAGAATGTTGCAAAAGCTGCTATTTTTAGTGGAGATGGTGTGGTAGGTTGTGGTGTGTTTGTCAAAACAGTGAAGAAGGGGGAAGAATTGTTGAGGTCTGGGGTTAAAACAATGGTGTCAGGGAGCAACCCAGTTGAGGCTGTTTACAAATCAAGAGAGGAACTTCTGCAAGACATCAAGAAAGGCAGGAAATTCTCTGAAGAAGGAGAGTACTTGGCTAATGATGAAGAGAAGAAGGAAGAAAGAGGTCCACAGGGCAGTAAACCAGATGAAGAACCACTTGTATTGTGGGTTGAAGGAGTGGAGTTGTCCACAATTGAAGGGAATGGCACCCAGGGTCAAACAACAAGGGTAGCATTTGTTTTTGAAGTTCAGAACATCAAAGGATCAACAAAGGTTCACCCAATAGTCAATAATATGGAAGAAAATGCAGTCCAAGGGTTCAAGACTTGGCAACAAAAATCCAAGAACCTTTCTTGGAAAAATCTGGTAACAACTCTACTAAGGATAGTTGAAGGGAACAGGAGAAGCATGCTATGTGAGAGTTGGGCAGCAGTAACACAAATTGGGAGTGTGGCAATTTTAAGGGAGAATTTGAAAGTAGATGGAGGTAACCCTGTGAATCATTCAAATCTGGTTGGATCTTCATTTAATTTTCCTGGAACTGGATTTAGTAATGATATTTGGTTGAAGAAAGTTTTTCGCTTTCAGCCATTCTCTAGTTATATTGTTAAATCTAGTTTTGTTGGAAATAAGGGAGCAGCAACTGTCGAAAGTGTTGTTGCTACAAGGACTGATGATGTCAGAGATGTGAATTTGAGGATTTCACAAAATTGGGCTAAAAGAATCCAGGAAGAGTGGAAGTCATTAGTGGAGGATCTCTCATATCGACCACCACCAAGCCCCCAGATTTAAAATTGCAAACAGTCGCAGTGGTATTGGATGGTTTGACAGCATTAACAAGGTCTGGGAGTAGGAAAAATTTCATCCAAAAATTCAAGATATGGTTGTCACAAACATATAAAACACCAGAAGACCAATGGCAGGAATATTTCTTTGCAGGGCTGCAATATAACATTCAGAGGAAACAGTTTAGGGTTCCAACCTTGAAGACAAGGTTGTTTTGCAGCGGGATGTGATGTTAGGATATAATGTGTGCAGAATAAAAGGAAATAGATTAGGAATTAGTTGTTAGTTGGTTAGTTGGTTAGTTGGTTAGGGGGGCCTTTATAAGAAAGCAGGGAGGTCTTGTGTGAGGGTACTTTTTGGATAATCTTGTAGATTGAGATTTGGCTCTTTGTGAAGGGGAAACCCTTGGAGGAGAGAGTGCTCTCCTATTCTTGTATTCTTTGGTTACAATAATAATCCAGTTCTATTTCCTGTAATCTGGTGAGTGAGTGTGTGCTGTTTTGAGTGATAGTTAGACTTCTTGACTAAAGAAGCCTAACATCTTCCCTTTTGTTTTCGGGTACAGTACAGATAAAATATAATATTAAACCAAGGCAAGAGCTGTTGACATGGGCACCCAACTGATACGTGAGTTTACATCAAGTTCACTAATTAAAAATGAGTTTGGGCTCATGGAGATAAAATGGTAACTTGATCCTCAGTCCTAAGAAGGATAAAATTTACCATAATGAAACAACTAGGAAAATAAAAAACAATTGCGTATGTTGATGAACAACTCTATTATGGAATTACCATGCATATGTTGACAGATTACCAATGCAAAAGTACAAACAAACACTAGAAGATTTGTGCCTTTATCAATGATGTCTGTCTCATTGAATGTACCAGTGCTAAGAGGGAGATAGAGAGAGTTTTATAATCAAAAGGAAATGAGAATTTTGCTCCATACACAATAGCAGAAACTGCACGACAGTAGCGTTCCCACATGCTGCGAAACCTAGGTTGCCCTCCAAGATCCCATAACTTTATTGTAACATTGCCTTTAGTTACTTTCCTCATATTGAATCCCACCTGGAATCCGATGACAAAATAGACTGATAAGAATATCATTCTGCTTGATAAGCAGAAATCTTCATATAGTAACTCAAGGAGAAAGCTATAACCGAAAGCATTTGGCAAATAACACTTACAGTAGGAATCATGTCCTCGCTATACCCACCCGTCTAGGAAGAAGATCAGAAAAATATCTTTCAGTGAATCAGTTCAATTAATGACAAATTACTAAGATAAATCCAAAAAAATTATCATACTTACAGCAATAACATTTACAAGTGAAGTCTTCCCAGCATTCTGAAGTCCAATCAAAGATAATTCCATTTCCTGCTTGAAAAAGAGGCTGCAATCAAATTTACAATGAGGTAAGCTAGTTTGAATCAAGTAATCCTCTAAGCCCAGATCAAGCATCCGTATAAAAAGTACATACCGAAAGCCAACTTAGGTGCAACCTAACACTCCAAAAAAAGTTGGGTCACAAAAACAGAATCAGATATAGTACAACCAATAGTTGTTCCTAAATTTCAGCAAACACTTGTTCAAAAGTTTACAGATTACCTAAGCCGAGCAGCAGCTACTGTCGTTTGGGAACACTTTAACTTCGCAATTGACTAGAATTCATTTAGATTGAAATGATTTATCCAAAACAAGTTATATACAAGAATCCATTTATGCTTCCACTCAAAAAATCTTGAAACACCACCAAGAAAGAAAAGAAAGAGCAAAATTGGATTTGCTCATACATATCTAATTACACAAAAATCGCATGACTATAATTATCACCAATTCAGTAATACAGAGAACATATTTTGCGGGCAGTGAACATCTTAGAAAGTCCTATACATGATTACACTAAAACATTAAACGAATTCACAATAATTTATCACAACAATCAATTAATTCTGAGTTTAAACCGATATATAAATAAATAAATAACAACTGCATTGTGATAATTTGTTGGAGTAGAAAAAGCTAACTAACCTGCGAAGCCAATTGAGAAAAGATTCCCACAACCCCATCGCTTCTCTTCACTGGTAAAGAAAGCAACACAAACAAACACACGGATCTCGATTCCGTTGTTCCAACTCGAACCCCCACACAGATCCTTCAACACTGTTTATCGCATTCGCATAATGGAAACTCCTTTTTATTTTTCTAAACAGAGCTAATTGCTTTGGGGGTTTGAATCGCGCGGGTCCCACACAGAAGAGACAAATGAAGCGCTTCTCGATCAATAATGGTGGCGATGCAGGGGATCATATCTCGCGATTAAAGTTTATTTACACAATCTGAACCTGTCGTGACATTACTTAACCCACCCTCATTGTGATGCGCGTGACCTACAAACCACTCGAAAGTTTTAACACGAGATTCTACTGGGAAGTTACGTGTTGACACTCGCGCGTGGGCATAGGGTAAACAGCTATGATATCATGATTATATTTGAACGTCAACAAATGGGAATATGCCACATAAATGTTGAATAGTGCTTAACATCTCTGGCTCACGCCATCCTGTGGCCAAGCAGGTGCTCACAACTGTCAACAATTGATGACGTAAGACTTGAGTCAAGGATATGGTTTTAAAAATTTTAGAAAAATAAGAAGATTAAAACAATAAAGAAATTGACAAGTTATATTTGTAAAACATGATTTTAAGTGGTAAAATGTGTTGGAAACATAAGTCTAAATTTTGAAATTTTCATTAAAATTTCGCTTTAATTCACAATTTTAAATTTTCTTTATGTGTAGGCTACATAAAGTCTCCTTTTAAACTTGTTATGTCTTAAAAAAATCATATTTGTATAAATATAATTTTTTTTGTAAAAATAATAATGGACAAAAATAAAGAAAGAGAGTTAATTAGCTCATAATAAAAATTTATATTTATTTTTTTAAAATCATAGTTCCAATAAAATCATTTTGTTTATAATAACGACAGTTAAATAAAAAAATATTAATAATTGTGCAAGTTATTTTATATTAAAAAATATTACGTTCAATTGTGAATTAGTCTTAAGTGAGGGTTAACTAAAGACAAATGAAATTACAAACATTAATGGAGTAAACACTTTATGAAAGAACACACTTCTCTAGAAGAACCACAAGATATTAAGAACACGTTACTTCAACCATAAGGAAGGAAACATCTCATTTGAATCCCACAAGAAATGAAACATCTCATTTGAATCCCAAAAAGGATGAAACACCTCTCTTAAGTCATACAAGAGATAAAAGACACCTTCCTTGAAATCAATGGATGAACACTCCCTTTGAGTCACACAAAGAATAAATAACTTCGTGTAACAACAACAATAACACTTAATCACTCAATATCACACTTGATGAAAGTTATCATTCTACCTACACTAAATTTTTAAAGTTTTTCCACATAGAGTTATAACCGAACCCTATTTATTCAAATGAAAGTCTACCACTTTATTTATAGAGTTTATTTTCAAAATTAAGTTAAGAATATGAAAAGTTAAGTTGCGATTGTTGTTAATAATCTATTACTTTTTATAAACTGTTTTTACAATTAAAATCAATTCATTTTAAATAATAAAAAGAAGGTTTAATAGCCAACTTTGTCCCTAGTTTGGTTGGCAAATCTCAATGTAGTCCCTCTTTATAAAAATATTTGAAATTGGTCCTTACTTTTAAATTTTTGAGTCAAAATAGTCCCTTTCGTTAAGTATAACCAAACGGAGTTAATGGGTTAATGATGTGGCACTACTTATTGATTACGGATTTTTTAATTGGGGAAGAAAGGATTTTATTCAGAAATTGGGTTTTGGGTTTTTTAATTGAGCAGCCATCTTCTCCCCACTCGCGGCGTCGCACCTTTTTTCTGCCGGCCAAGAGCATCATCGACGACGCCACCTACGCTGGACGCAGCAGGTCGAAACCTTCGTCCCCGCTTTTCGCGTGCGAGAGGAGTCTCGTCTATTCCTGCAACGCCAACGACATGAACCAGGATCGCCACCATTGCGATTCTCCGCCTCAATCCGCTACATCTCCTCCGGCTGGCTGAGACCCGTGCCGGTTGCAGCAGCCAACCACTCACGCTGACGCCGCCACCAAGAGCACCACCATACTACCCGTCGGACTGTCGCTGACGACGCCGCGGTTCAGAACGGAGAAGGAACCAATCTTTTGGGCAAGGGAACTCGCCGCAACAACCTCGGCACCGGTAACGCGAATGAACTCACCAATCATCTAATAAGGATCGGTCTCTGTTATCGTTATCGTTGGACAGCGGATTTCTTCACTAAAGGGTGCGGATTAGGGTTTGCGTACTAAAAAGAAATTGGGTAAATGGGGAATGAAATCCTAGGTTAAAATTTGATGAAGATGATGGGAGTAGATTCTGCCTCATTTTTTATTGGATTAAGAAAATGAAGCAGATTGAATTTGATATTTGGGGAGTGTGATATTTATTGGCTAGTCTTCTCCACTTAATGTTGATGGTTCTGGGTTGATATGGGTGGCGCAGAGGGGAGAAGATGATGAAGATAGATTGGGGTTATGGGCCCAGATACAAGAGATATTATTTTTTTTTAGAAAAAAAGAATGAAACAGTTGCAGATTATTTTATTTCCCCAATTAAAAAATCATTTCTGAATAAAATCCTTTCTTCCCTAATTTACTTCCTAATTAACCAACACGTAAGCACATTTTTTGACACGTAATCAATAAGTAGTGTCACATCATTAACCCATTAACTCCGTTTGGTTATACTTAACGGAATGGACTATTTTGACTCAAAAATTTAAAAGTAAGGACCAATTTCAAACATTTTTATAAAGAGGGAGTAAATTGAGATTTGCCAACCAAACTAGGGACAAAGTTGACTATTAAACCTAAAAAGAAAAATAATAAGCATAGAGAACTAGAGATCTGCACAAATAATTTTATATTGGTTTAGATAAAAAGATCTTATGTCCAGATGTTAATCTCTTTATAGAGGGATTGACCAATCACTAAAATAAACCAAAGTTTAGAATCACAGAGAAGATAGTTTATGTTTAGAAAATGTATCTCTTGAAGCCACAGGAGATGAAAGACGCTTCTCTTGAAATTCACAAGGGATAAACACCTTATTTGAGTCCTACAAAGGATGAAGACACATCTCTTGAATTATTCAAAAAGAGATGAAAAAATACATTCCTTGAATCCATAAAAAATGAACACCTCCTTTGAATCATAAAAAGGATGAACAACTTCTCTCAGCAACAACAACACCACTCAATCACACAAAAGCCCACTTGGTGAAAGTTATTGTTTTACCCACACTAGGTTTTTCGAAGTCTATTTTTACAAACACATAAGGTTTCTCTAGTAGTCACAACTTTAAACTTCTTACCGAAAAAGTTTTTTTTAGAAACTAGGTTTAACCAAAACACATAGACTTTTACTTTTGAAAATTTGGTCAAAAAACTGAAGAGTTAGGTTGCAATTGTTGTTGATAATCAATTATATCAAATGATAATCGATTATCACAAAAACTTTTCAAAAAACTTTTTCTCGATGTAATAATCGATTACCAGAAAGTGATAATCGATTATCACATAGTATTTTGTGAAAAGTTGAATTTCATTTGGATAATCAATTATCAATAGTAATAGTCGATTATCATTGAGCTTTTTATGAAAAATAAAATTTTTCCTGAATGCTCTATTGTTTAAGTTGTCTTTTAACTATTGACCTGTTAATTTAAATAAGATACACAGATTACAAGACTTCATCAACTAAATTTTTAAATCTTCAATGTATCTCTTGAATCCAAACATTCTTTTAAGTTTTCACCATTTCTCCATGAGTCATCATCAAAACTCTTTAAGATGTTCATCTTCTTCTTTTTGTCAACAATATATGGTCGACTTTTGTTAGAATCGCTGCAACGGAATTATTAGCGTGGAACAAACCAAGAGGGGGGGGGGGTGAATTGGTTATATACTTTTATTGTGCCTTTTATTATTTTTCTCTTAATTTTTCTTACTGGGCGAATGATTAAATATAAATGACAGAGTAAGAGAAAGAGAAAAATTACACAGGTGATTTTATCCTGGTTCAGATCACTAGGATCCTACGTCCAGTTGCTTATCTCAAACAAGATAAACCTTTTTCACTAACACAAAACACTTACAAATATTAGTCACAAAGAAAAACAATTTGTAAGAGTTTAGAAATACCACCTCTCTTGAAACCACAAGAGATGAACTTACACTTCCTTTGAATCTTCACAAAGGATGATACCACCTCTCTTGAAACCACAAGAGACGAACTTACACTTCCTTTGAATCTTCACAAAGGATGACCACCTCCTTCGAATGCTTCACGAAGGATGATTCTCTTCCACGCACTTCCTCGGACACACCAAGGATGAACAAGCTATTCCTCTGTCACCGCAGTAGCACTTCAGGACTTTGCAGACAAGAGTTTCCTTAGCTTCAACAATCTCACAGAGTTCTCAAAGAGTTCAGAGATCTTTTGCACAAGGGAAGAGTTATTTTTGAGATAAAGAGTGAGCCATTTTATAGACTCAGCCTAATACCCTTCCATTCTTCGAAAACGGGCCATCTAACGCATTTAATCGATTAACATAAATATTAATCGATTAATAATGAGTACAACGGCTAGTTTTTCAAATCTGAAACCCCCAACGGCTAGTTTTTCAAATCTGAAACCCCCAACGGCTAGTGTTAATTGATTATTCTTAGGAATAATCGATTAACTAAATAAATCAAATATAAATTACAAGAATCAACCCTAATACATATTTGAGCACTATTACATCAACTTTGATTATTATAAAAGCTTTATAAAATACAGAGATCTTCAATTTGTCTTTATGAATCTTGATTTGTGCAAATCTGTTCATCATCAAAACTTCATCTTTGATTTTTGCTAACATTCTCCCCCTTTTTGATGATGATCAAAAATTCTTCTGAGTTTAAAGCTTTTTAATAATCTGAAACAACCACAACTTACGAAAGGATAGTTTAATAGAAAAGAAATAAAGAGTTTAAACTATCTTCTCCCCCTTTTTGATCATAAGAAAAAAACATGTGCTCCCCCTTAATAAAAAGAATTTATGCATAGAAGAAAAAGAAATGAACAACAACTTTTTATTGAATTTTAAAAAAAAATACATACAATGATAAAGATAAGCATTTAATCGATTAAATTGGATTTTAATCGATTTACACGCAGATTAAACACTGTAAGCAACGAAAAATGCAATATTAAATCCAAGAATGCCTATTTTACTAGTTCTAATATGCCTAGATCTCTTCTAAGCTCAAAAAATCTATCCTTAGGCAATGCTTTGGTGAAAATGTCCGCTAATTGATGCTTAGAATCTATGAATTCCATTTCACAATCGCCTTTTTGGACATGGTCTCTAATGAAGTGATGCCTAATTTCTATATGCTTGGTTCTAGAATGCATGATAGGATTTTTGGTAAGTTTTATAGCACTTGTGTTATCACACTTAAGCGGAATATGATCTAAATGAATATCATAGTCTTCTAATTGTTGTTTCATCCATAAGATTTGTGCACAACAACTACCCGCAGCAATGTATTCAGCTTCAGTGGTTGACAAGGCTACACATGCTTGTTTCTTAGAGTGCCAAGAGACTAAGGAACTACCTAAAAAGTGACAGGTTCCACTAGTGCTTTTCCTATCTATCTTACAACCTCCATAATCAGCATCAGAAAATCCTACAAGACTAGGCTCAGCTCCAGAAGGATACCATAAACCAAAGGATGTTGTCCCCTTAAGGTATTTAAAAATGCGTTTTACTGCAGTAAGATGAGACTCTCTAGGGCTTGACTGATACCTAGCACACACACATACACTTTGCATGATATTAGGTCTACTAGCAGTAAGATATAATAGAGAGCCAATCATACCTCTGTATTTGGTCTGACTTACCTCTTTACCTGTCTCATCTTTGTCTAAGTAGCAGGATGTCCCCATGGGGGTTGATGCTTCTTTGGCATTGTCCATCTCAAACTTTTTAAGAATTTCCCTGCAATACTTGGTTTGAGATATAAAGGTTCCTTCCTCCATTTGTTTGATTTGAAGTCCGAGGAAGAAAGTAAGTTCTCCCATCATTGACATCTCAAATTCTCCCTGCATGGACTTAGCAAAATTCTCGCAGAGAGTTGCATTAGATGAACCAAAAATGATGTCATCTACGTATACTTGAACAAGTAGAAAATGTTTTCCATTCTTTTTAATGAATAAAGTTGAATCAATTTTTCCTCTGTTGAAATCATTTTCTACCAGAAAATTGCTCAGACGTTCATACCAAGATCTAGGTGCCTGTTTTAAGCCATATAGTGCTTTCTTTAATTTGTAGATGTGATTTGGGTTTTTAAAATCTTCAAAACCGGGTGGTTGTTCAACAAATACATCTTCTTTGATATAACCGTTTAGAAAAGCACTTTTAACATCCATTTGAAATAATTTAAATTTCATCATAGATGCATAAGCAAGAAGTAGGCGTATTGCCTCTAACCTGGCAACTGGAGCGTATGTCTCATCATAATCTATACCTTCTTCTTGACTATATCCTTTTGCGACAAGCCTAGCTTTATTCTTGGTGATGTTTCCTTCTTCATCCAGTTTGTTTCTGAACACCCACTTAGTTCCAATTACTTGATGAGTGTCTTTTCTGGGAATTAATTCCCATACTTGATTTCTTTCAAACTGGTTGAGTTCTTCTTGCATTGCGATACACCATTTTTCATCTTGAAGGGCTTCTTTAATGTTCTTTGGTTCAATCTGTGACACAAAAGCAACATTCATACAATAATTTGCAGTATTACTTCTTGTGTTTACCCCTTGTGTGATATCTCCAATTATGTTGTCCAAAGATAATCCTCTAGGTTGTTGCCATATTCTATTTAAATCTTCATCTTGAGGATTGTCATAATTCTTCTCTTCATTTGTCTCCTTTGATGAATTTTCACTTGTTCCTGCATCAAATTCTTCTGACTCAAGAGGTTTTGCCTCAAGGTCCACAATTTCATCAAAAGTAACATGTATGGATTCTTCTATTGTGAGCAGTTTTCTATTAAAGACTCTATATGCTTTGCTTGTTAAGGAATATCCAAGAAAAATTCCTTCATCAGCTTTTGAATCAAATTTTCCCAAATTCTGTTTTCCATTGTTTAAAACATAGCATTTACATCCAAAGATTTTTAAATGGGAAACATTTGGTTTTCTATTTTTGAAAAGTTCATAAGGAGTACATTTTAAAATAGGTCGAATTAACATTCTGTTTAAAACATAGCAAGCAGTACTTACAGCATCAGCCCAAAATTGTTTAGGAACATTATTTTCATTTAACATAGTACGAGCAAGTTCCTCTAATGATCTATTCTTTCTTTCTACGACTCCATTCTGTTGGGGAGTTCTAGGCGAAGAAAAGTTATGAGAAATACCATGTTCTTCACAAAAATTTTCAAATAATTCATTTTGAAATTCACCACCATGGTCACTTCTAATAGCTTTTATTCTTAGATCCTTTTCATTTTGAATTAAGATAGCAAACTTCTTAAATTCTTTAAAAGCTTCACTCTTAAGAGTGAGAAACAGGGTCCAAGTATATCTTGAAAAATCATCAACAATAACTAAAGCATAATAGTTTCCACCAAAACTTTTTATCCTTGAAGGACCAAATAAATCCAAATGTAAAAGTTCCAAAGGTTTTAAAGTAGAAACAATATTTTTTGAATGAAAGGAATTTTTAACTTGATTCCCCTTTTGACATGCATCACATAATTTATCTTTTACAAACTTTAATTTTGGTAGACCAATTACTAGTTCTCTAGATACTAGTTTGTTAAGTTGTTGCATATGTATATGAGCAGCACGCCTGTGCCATAACCATGGGTTTTCCTCTTTAACAACTAAACATGAAATATTTTTATTTAATACGTTTTCTAAATCAATTAAATAAATATTATTATGTCTAACTCCTTTTAAAGCAATTTTAGAAGAATCACTCTTAAAAATAGTGCAAGAATTCTTCTCAAAGGTTACCTTGAATCCTTTGTCGCACAGTTGACTTATGCTAATTAAGTTATGCCTTAGTCCTTCTACATATAGCACGTCTTTGATCATCAAGGTGTCTTTGCTTCCTATATCCCCTTTTCCAAGAATTCTTCCTTTGTTGTTGTCACCATAGGTAACGAAGCCTTGTTCCTTTTCTTTAAAGTTTGTAAATTTCGTCCTGTCTCCTGTCATGTGTTTTGAGCAACCACTATCGAGACACCACATGACTTTTCTTGATTTTTGTAATACCTGCAAAAGAAAGGAACAAACAAGCTATTTTAGGTACCCAACTTCTTTGTATGGGTCCTTTTGGGTTAGATTCAAATTATTTAGCAACCCAAACATATCTACCACTTGGAACACCATAATGCTTAATTTTACATTTATTTGAAGTATGACCTTTTTTCATACAATAAAAGCATGATACAACGTTTGTGTTCCTATAAGTTGTTCCTTTTTCTACCCATATTCTACGGGTTCTATTATTTTGTTTGTTTTTAATTTTAGGAACATACTCATTTTTAACAACCTTATTTTCGTTATTTTTACTACATTCTCCTAAGGTTGTATTTTCAGAAAAATATTTGAATTGTGTGCAAGACTCACATTCATTATTAGCAATATATTTTTCTTTTTCATAATATAAAACTTTACTTTTTAAATTCCTGATTTCTTCTGCTTGATATAAAAATTTATTTTTCAAACTTCTGTTTTCTTCAAATGAATTTGTAAATTCAGTTTTCAAGACATCATTTATTTTAGTTAGATTTTCAGAAGTAAACTTCAAATTTTTATTTTCTTCAAGAAGGTTGTCAAATTCAGATTTTAAATTTTTAAAATCCTTTTTCAGCTTTTTATGAGAAATATTTAATTTTTCAGATTCAATTAACAATGTAGCATATGTTTCATGCAACTCATCTTCATCAACTTGACTATTATTATCAGAATAATGTGAGCTACTTACTTGGCTGACATTATCATCATCTGCCATTAAACAGATGTTTGCCTCTTCATCTGACTCGCTTGAATCTGAAATGGACTCATTATCGTCTTCCCATGCAATGTATGCTTTCTTTTTCTTGAAGAATCTTTTCTCCTTTTTGTCTTCACCTTTCTTTTGATTTGGGCAGTCTGCCTTTAGATGCCCCTTCTCTCCACAGCCATAGCATCGGTAATTTGAGGAAGATGCTTGATTATCTTTCTTTTCGTATCTAAACCTTCCTTTACCTTTAGACTTCATGAACTTGTTTAATCTTTTGATCACTAGGCTTAAGTTTTCCTCTTCGTCTGAATCTTCATCTTCCGATTTAGCTTTGCTTCTTTCAACCTCTAATTTTAATGCCAAACTCTTCTTGTTGGTTTTGGCTTTTGCTTCTTCTTCATCAAGTCTTCCAAGATCTAATTCATGTTCCCTCAACTTTCCAAATAGTGCCGCCATAGTCATGGTGTTGAGGTTTTGTGACTCCGAGATTGCAGTCACCTTAGGTTGCCACGACCTGTCTAAAGACTTCAAGATTTTAATGTTTAATTCATCAGTATCAAATGACTTACCTAGTCCAATGAGATGATTGACAATGTTGGTGAAGCGTTTTTGAACGTCAGAAATTGTTTCTCCTTGCTTCATCCGAAACATTTCATACTCTTGAATTAGGGAGTTCTTTCTTGCCCTCTTTACGTCATCCGTTCCTTCATGTGTCACTCTGAGCACGTCCCACATTTCTTGAGCAGTTTTGCAGACAGAAACCCTGTAGAACTCATCAACAGTCAATGCTGATGCAATAATATTCCGAGCTTTTACATCATTCTGAATTCTTTTCTTTTCTTCAGTGGTCCATTGACCACGGGGCTTTGGTTCCTGTGTATTGTTAGTAGGAACAGAAGAGCCAGACGCAATAACATCCCAAATTTCACAATCAATAGATTCAATAAATATTTGCATTCTTACCTTCCAGAATGCATAGTTCTCACCTGTGAATAGTGGGGGTCTATTGATTGATGCACCCTCTGCAAAGGTTTGATGTGATCCTGCCATTTGAATGACTATCAAAGCAAGCTCTGATACCAATTGTTAGAATCGCTGCAACGGAATTATTAGCGTGGAACAAACCAAAAGGGGGGTGAATTGGTTATATACTTTTATTGTGCCTTTTATTATTTTTCTCTTAATTTTTCTTACTGGGCGAATGATTAAATATAAATGACAGAGTAAGAGAAAGAGAAAAATTACACAGGTGATTTTATCCTGGTTCAGATCACTAGGATCCTACGTCCAGTCGCTTATCTCAAACAAGATAAACCTTTTTCACTAACACAAAACACTTACAAATATTAGTCACAAAGAAAAACAATTTGTAAGAGTTTAGAAATACCACCTCTCTTGAAACCACAAGAGATGAACTTACACTTCCTTTGAATCTTCACAAAGGATGATATCACCTCTCTTGAAACCACACGAGACGAACTTACACTTCCTTTGAATCTTCACAAAGGATGACCACCTCCTTCGAATGCTTCACGAAGGATGATTCTCTTCCACGCACTTCCTCGGACACACCAAGGATGAACAAGCTATTCCTCTGTCACCGCAGTAGCACTTTAGGACTTTGCAGACAAGAGTTTCCTTAGCTTCAATAATCTCAAAGAGTTCTCAAAGAGTTCAGAGATCTTTTGCACAAGGGAAGAGTTATTTTTGAGATAAAGAGTGAGCCATTTTATAGACTCAGCCTAATACCCTTCCATTCTTCGAAAACGGGCCATCTAACGCATTTAATCGATTAACATAAATATTAATCGATTAATAATGAGTACAACGGCTAGTTTTTCAAATCTGAAACCCCCAACGGCTAGTTTTTCAAATCTGAAAACCCCAACGGCTAGTGTTAATTGATTATTCTCAGGAATAATCGATTAACTAAATAAATCAAATATAAATTACAAGAATCAACCCTAATACATATTTGAGCACTATTACATCAACTTTGATTATTATAAAAGCTTTATAAAATACAGAAATCTTCAATTTGTCTTTATGAATCTTGACTTGTGCAAATCTGTTCATCATCAAAACTTCATCTTTGATTTTTACTAACAGCTTTAACTTTCTTGATTGATTCTCAACAAATGAATACTCTAACAAAGAAAAGATATCAGACTCATTTATATAAAGAAATACACATAGAGTTAACCTTTTTTGACATTACAATCAGTTAGGAATCCAATTTCTACCGTATACGCATTTTTAGAGGTTTATCCATTAGTTAATTTCATAAAAAACAACAACATTTAAACATCACAAAAAAATAATTTAACCATGTTTGGAGCATCATCAATAATATTTTTCTACTCATGTTAGCTCTCCCGGTCTACAAGTTGATCATGTTGTTGCTCCATAAAGGATTGTGGTAGAGAGGGTTGAACATCAGTGGTGAAATTATGGTTGATAGAGGAGGTACCTCTGTTGGAGTTGTGAAAGCGTGGGCGGCCTGGGTATCGTGGATGTCCAAGGGATAACCATGTTTGTTATAGCAAACGTCAACCGTGTGTCCTGTTCTCTTACAATACACACACTTTTAAAGATTCAGGTTGTTGAACTTGCGCGCCATTGCGAGTTTTCCCAATAAAAAAAGTGTCAATGGCGTTACTTGAAGAAGGGATGTTGGAAAAATTATTGACAAATTCATTTGGTGCATCAAGAGGTGAGATCGCAGCGGCATGTTGTCGCTCATTCTGAATAACCATAGACGAAAACCTTGTTAACAGAGGGTAAAGATCAATGAGCAAAATTTGAGAACGAATAACGTAAAATTGTTGCCATGGTAGCAGGAAATGGATATCAGCAGAACTCAAGGTGCATGCTCTCATACCATAAAAGGAGAAAATAAGACAAGCATAAGGCAAAGTTGTGATATTGTCATTGTCCCAATGTGAGCAAAAATATATACCGATGTCCTGGATAAGCAATAATAATGTCCATATAAAGGCAAAATTACAAACAAACAAATAAAGAAAACATAAAGGAATAATAATGTACCGGACACAAAAGGTGATGGAAACAAATTAAAGCTAAGACTATATCACACTTAGACCACACTTTCGGCAATGGATTGGACAACATTGGTTTTCTTCTGTTTTAATCGCCAAAGATATTAAGAAATTTGGTGTAGGAATGAAAGATTGAGAAAGAAACAGAAAAAGAAAGGTGTGGGTGGTTGCTACACAGAAAGATTAAGTCTATATGGTTTATAATAGGAAGTCTCACGCGTCACGGATATAGGAAGTGCCACCCATTTGTATTTGTAGAAGCCACAAATGCATTTTATTTTCCCTCTTTGAGCTAAGTTTTAGTTTCTTTTTGTTTTCAATTTTTGTCAAAAACTTGCTTTTTGTGCTCCTTCATTTATATTATTTATAGATGTATTGTGATTTAGGGGTTTTAAAAGATTGGAAATAACTATTTTCGAAGAAGAAATTTTTGTAAAGAGAAATAAAAGTAAGGAAACTGATAAAAAAAATTACAATGTAAAATTGTATGCGACAAACATTATGTCGAGAAATTGAACTGTTTTAATTAAAAATGTTTTAAAACAATGACAACCTTAGTATAAGTTTTGAAATTATAAAGACTTCATTAAAAATATGGTGAAAGTACAGGGTGGTGCATGTCAAAGTAAAGTATAGATGGTACTGAATCTAAATTAAATGCTGATATGTGGCAAACCGTGTTGTGTGTGTGATGACAGTACTGTGGTTGATTAAACATGGGAAGAAGTGGAAGAACCGTAAGCTAGATTCATAGATAGCTGTTATAACTAAAGGACAAAAGGCACAGCAACACAAGGGTATCTTTGGTTTCGGTGGTTGTAAAGTCAACGTCGTAAACTCAGATCCAAATAGCGCCCCAAGTTAACTTCGCAACGACAACTTCGTCTTCTTAATTTCCTTCTTTTTGGACCGCAAAGTACTGGATTCACCCTATCTATTATTACTCAATGTGTCTGTAAAAAACAAGAGAACCTCATGTCGGGCCATTTTGCTACTTCCATAGTTCGGCTTGTTCCAGGTGAGTGACTGTTCTACTTCAACCACATTTAGCTTTGTTTTCTAGTTTCAATTTCTTGTTTTGTTTTTTAAATTGAGTCTGTGGATAACAGTGTTGAACTCTTATTCTTATCGGAATCTCGCATTCTACCCTGCATTATCCTCGTACGATCTTTTGATGAAACCCTTTTCACCTTGTAAAGGTTAAAATGATGAATTTAATGTGATTAAGGTTAGAATTTTGAAATAATTTGATTCAGTAGCAAAACAGAGAAACAAGTAAGATGGCTTCTGTAAAATCAGCTTTTAGCGCTACTGGCAATCTCTTATTGCGATGAACATACATGCTATTCTCACTAACTTTTCGACTGCAGAGGATTCGGTTCCAAACTTTTCGTATCGGAACCATCAAATAGGGATATTGAGAATTCGAAGGTTTACAAATATAATGAATCCAAGTTTTAACCTTTTGTCCGAGATGAAAATTAATGCCTAAAATCTAGAAGAACTTGCTATGAAGAACTGAAACTTTTACGTGTCTCTTTCCTTTCTTTCTTTCTTATGCCTCTCTTTATATACATTCATAGGCAGAGATAGAGTTTGCTTCAATTTCCTTTCACACACATGTATAATGTTTTCATCAAGTAGCTTATTTCTTCATCAAACAATACCTCCTTTCACCAAACTTTTGCCTAAGTGTCCTGTCTCTCTTCATTCAAACATTGTCCAGCATGTCCTTATATTCTGTTATCAAACTACTATATATATTTATCACACACGAGACATTTATTTTAATGCGTTAAGTACACAGCAAGGGCAGAAACCCAATTATAAAGTGTTTTATTTTACGATTTTCATATGTTCTCATTACTCATTGCATGTAAAGCAGATTTTTGTGACTTGTTAATAGGTTGCATTTTATTAATTGCAATTTCCAGCATGATTTTGAAGATACTAAAAAGGAAGAGAAAATGAGGATGAGGAACCTATACAGGAAACCAACTACTTTACGTTGCAATGCAGGGAGCAGATGCTATTCTGCATCAGCTGTGATATGGAGCTTGTTAGGATGCCTACTTTTGTTTCATCTGTATTCCAATATTCACCACAGACATGGGGAAGGTAGAGAGGTGCAACTGCGTGTGACTAATCATCCTCAATTTCGTGAACTCCAACAAGTGGAAGAGGAAATCATCCAACTTCCTCCACAAAAGGGGAAGAGGTCCCCTCGGGCTGCAAAACGCAGGCATAAGCGGGTAACTCCACTGGTTGATGAATTCTTGGATGAAGATTCACGACTGAGACATGTTTTCTTTCCTGGTAACAATAGTGCTATTGATCCAGTAAAGGTCACCGGGAACGATAGCTATTACTATTACCCTGGGAGAATTTGGTTGGATACCGATAGAAATCCTATTCAAGCTCATGGAGGGGGCATTCTATATGATGAAAGATCAAACACATACTATTGGTATGGTGAATATAAAGATGGGCTCACATACCGTGCTCACAAGAGAGGAGCTGCCCGGGTAAGTTATTTTAATTGAAAAATATTATTGTTTTAACCATTAGCCCATAATCAAACTGATGCTTATGGGGATTTATTTAGTGTTTGTCATTTCATGAAATAAATTTAATGGTTGTTAACGGCTAGCTTCTGTTATGTTGGTGACAAATTAAAGATACACATTTGAGTTCGGCATATGCATTGATCCTTCTTTGCCCCTAGCAACCTGTTTAGACATGTATTTAATGGTTTGTTGTGGTTATTGTTTTTGTTTAAGAAGGGGCCTTTTATTTACAACTTTACTTCTAACATTCTTAATATCATCATTATTGAGGCCTTTTAGCAGGGAAATTCTGTGTTTCATATGCCAATATACTTCTTTAGATGTCAACGTTGGAATAGTATTTCCATATTCTTGTAATCTTTTAAGCTTGAATCAAATGAAAATTCTAACATAATAATATGCTGATAGCTTTTACCAAAAACATGAAACATACTAAGATTTAGGCCTTAATATCCTTAAAACAAACTCAGATGACAGAGGTGGGCATAGAAATACCATACCCGAATGCACCACTGTTTGTTTCTTACACTTTCGAGGCAATGAACCAGCCCAAATTGTGTTAGACAATTTGTCCACCTCGCAGTGAACACAATCACCATCAAATGCGCCTTGCCTGGTAGCCCCATTTGGATTTCAAAGTGTGCAAAACGTCTCAATTGGCTCTCCTTGGAGGATGTTAGTTAACTAATTAGTCACCACACTAAAAGAGAAAATAAATCTCTGTCAAGTCTTGTGTGACTGAAAATAATTAGTACATTCCCAAGATGAGACCTTCTGCCTTGACTGAAATTTCCATAGCTTATCTTTACCCATCTTGGGCTTCCAATTCCTTTCATTATATCATAGCTTATATTTCCCATCAAGGCTGAGAAATCCACTGAATACAGGTTATTTTTCTCAACAATGTGTTTTTACTGTCAAGACATGCAAGTTTTCTCAAATTCTGATGATCAACAAAGACTTGTTTCTCCTAAATTCTCCAATCCCTTTGAGTTCTTATACAGCTGTAAGATGATTTTACATGGCATTGCATTGAAAAAAGAAAAAAAACGAAAACATGTTGGCTCTTTGGACCTTCCACATGTCAAAAGAATTTTAATATATGGAATGCCCAATGTAAACTTTTGTTTCGGCATCAAATGACTTAAGAATTTTTTTTTATTATTCTAAACGGTAGCACTGGTGAGTTTGTTGCAGGGTGTTTCGGTCCCAAGTCCACTGCCAATTATACTTACAGATTTTGCCTTCTATCCTATACTTTATGAACATGAAGTAACCTTGTTTCTTCAACATTAAGATATTCTTGATGCTGATAAAAAAAATTAACATATTCTTGATTGCTGAAAGATTTATAGATAACTGTTTCCAAGTCAGTTTTGGGAGAATAATGATGTTATTACTATGATATGAGCCTACTCAAGGGTGTCTATTTTCCCCAACCAAACATGTATGTGATACTCAGCTGCATACCCTGGGGACAAAAATGTAGCCTTTATCTCTCTTTCTCTGCATCAGGTGGACATTATAGGAGTTGGTTGCTATTCTTCTAAGGACTTGTGGACATGGAAAAATGAAGGTATTGTATTGGCTGCTGAGGAAATGAATGGAACCCACGACCTGTACAAGTCTAATGTGCTTGAGAGGCCAAAAGTAATTTTCAACGACAAAACCAGAAAGTATGTCATGTGGATGCACATTGACGATGCCAATTATACAAAAGCTGCTGTTGGCATAGCAATTAGTGATACACCTGATGGTCCATTTGAATATCTTGGTAGCCAAAGACCCCACGGATATGAAAGCAGGGATATGACAGTTTTCAAGGATGAGGATGGTGTGGCATACCTTATCTACTCCTCTGAAGAAAACAACGTACTACACATTGGACCCATGACTGAGGATTATCTGAACTTGATGCCTGTCATGAGAAGAGTTTTTGTGGGACAGCGCAGAGAAGCACCAGCTGTGTTCAAACACCAGGGTACATATTACATGATCACATCAGGATGCACGGGATGGGCCCCAAATGAAGCTCTGGCTCATGCAGCTGAGTCAATCCTGGGGCCTTGGGAAACATTGGGAAATCCATGTGTTGGAGGGAACAAAATGTTTCGAATTGCTACCTTTCTTGCTCAAAGCACTTTTGTGCTTCCCCTACCTGGCTTCTCAGGTTCATTTATTTTCATGGCTGATAGATGGAATCCATCGGACTTAAGGGACTCAAGATATGTTTGGTTGCCTTTGATAGTGGAAGGACCTACTCATCATTCCTCAGACTACATTTCTAGATTACCACTATGGTCAAGAGTTTCTATCTATTGGCACAGAAAATGGAGGCTGCCTCAGGGCTGGAGCACATTTAAGTAATTTGTTTTTTTTTTTGTTGAACATTTCTTTTCTTTTCTTCATAGACATTGTTGTACATTTGTGATCATCAAACAAGTACTGATTCTTCAGACTTTACAGATACGAGAAATATAGTAACTCACTCTCCAACATACTTTTTTTTAGTACACATTCTTTGCTGTATAGAATAAATTTGCTAGAGATCACCAAAAATTGTACGTCTCACCTGTTTAATGAATCTTACTTGTGATTTTATAGTTTTCGATAAATGTTAAGAAATAATAACAGGTCTGTCAGAAAGAGTGTTAAAGAGTCTCTTATAACCATTTCTATTAAACATATTTCATATACCTTAGGTTATACTTTATATTCATCTTTTATTCATTGTTTAATGTTCAAACAAGTAAATATGAAAATAACAGGTAGTAATCAACTTAGTCCTTGAAAATGTAAAATTATTTTCATTTTTTTCTAGAATTTAAATAAATGAGATTAAAGTTCATAAAAGTAATTTTCATTTCTCACATTCACTTTTAATTTCGTGTAGATGCCTATACGTTATCATTAAAATGAAACTTAATCCATGTATGATATTATTTAAGTATAATTTAGTCCATAATTGTAAGGTGAAAGGAAGGTGAGAGAAGAAGATAATTGGTCGAAGGTGAAAAATGAAAGTTACTCTTTAAACTTTTTATTTATTTTTTATTTAACCTTCAAGGACTAACTTAAAAAAATGTACGTTTTTAAAGACTGAAAATATCATTCAATCAAAATCCTATATTAGATAAATGATAGTTTTCCACTGGGTATACAATATGGATTAATTTGTCACTTGTTATATTGGCATTGTATCTATGTTCCATGATATCATATGTAACTTTTAGCTTTTCATAAATGAAGACTCACTGTATATCTTACCTAGTTGCATGCTTGATAGAAAATTCACTAACTCTTTTGAGAACTTTGACAGAAATTTCAGTCTCAAGAGAACATGAAAGAAACTTAGACTGAAATACGAATTTTGCCTAAAAAGGTTGTAAGTGTAATAATCAAGCATGGTTGATCAACTACCTCATGACCTTTTTCTGAAATATCTCTAATGATTTTGTTATTGATGACATTTTTATATATTTTGACTTGTTTTGGTTGGTTACTTTAAATTTTAAGTAATTTAACAATAGGTTAGGTATTTTAGAAATTTTAGTTTAGCTGTGAACTTACTCATACATGCTCGCTTATAAAGTGTTGCTGCTATCTTCCTTCACTTTTCATATATCTATTTTCTCCGTGATTTCCCTTGTTTTTACAAAATATTTTTTGTTAATTGTTGTAATGCTTTATGAATAATACAGAAAAACTTGGTTTAATATATTAAGGTTTATGTAACATCTCTTACTCTAATTTACATTTATATATTAAGAGGACAGTTTACTATTGCTTATATTAAAGCTTATTGTCATAGTTTTATGGCTTAGAATTTCTACAAATTTCCACAATATTTTATAAACTGAGATTTTAAAATAAACTTCATCGGGTCAATTTAAATATCTTAGCTTTCACCATTAACTATTGGAATGATAAGTACAAAATTATTGGAAGACATTTTTGTATAATAACTCTTCAAAAACTAAATCAATGTAAATTTTCGCATATATCGATTCCACAATCAACATCTTACATTGGACGATAATGTAAGTTGATTTTTAACACATTTGATGATATATGTTTATTTAAAAGCTTGCATGTTTTTTAATATAACTAGTCATTTGGTTATTCTAATTACTCCAGTCTTCACCAACTTTCAATGTCCACATGAATCATTATCACCACATGTCTTTTCAATTTCTGTATCAGTAAGTTTAGTATAAATACTATATTTTTGGTACAAATTGGTACAAATACAAATAAACTATATTTTTCAATTTAAATACCATATTTTCACCATAACATTGGAATGATGCGTATAGAATTGTTGCAAGACACTTTTGCACAATAATGCTTCAAAAACAAAACCAATCAATAGCAAGCACTCAATTGTTTATCTTTTTTAAGCTACAGAGTATAGTCATATATAAAGTCTCACTTTTGCATAGGCAATGACAAGTTTCATGTACAAGAACAAATGATTTTAATGAGAAGAAGTGAAACAATGAGAGGTATTTTCCTTTTTGAGAAAAAACATAATGATGTTTTCCATTTTCCACAGTCTTTCACTACCAAGGAAAAGTTGAAAGTTCTTGTTTTTTTTTTCTCATTGTCAAACAATCAATGTTATTTGTACAAGAAAGGAGATGTTAAATTAAATGATTATGATGAAAACAGTTTGAAGTTAAAGCTCAGAATTTTCTTGACATCTTGAAGGAGAATTTTTAAAATTATGGTATTTTATGAATTTTTAATTTTAAATAAAGTTTAGATAATAAACTTGTTATTTTAAAAAAATGAGATAATTTTTTCATTGTGATAATTTATTTGTATATTATATGTGTCCGAGTACATCTAGTATACTCAATCTTTATAATCACAAGAAAACTTGGTCAACTACAGTAAAAAAAAAAGTATTTCTTACATGTCTGAGTACGTTTTGACTATTCATAACTAAATATACTCAGTCCTTATGGTATAACCCAACATTTAGATAACTTGGTTGAATAAGTAACAGACAACCGGAACCAACATGTGTAAAATGTTAACTAAGTTGACTTAAACCTGCGATTAAGGTATGATTATTTAACTAATCAGTTTGATTAACTAAAGACTATTCAATGTGATTAGACACATCAGTCAGACCACTCAATGTGATTAAGGTAAGAAACCCATAAATAATAATATAAATAACACAATTTAAGAAGTAACTAGTTATGTCCATTAGTAATAACATTTATTGTTTGTTAATATATTTTGCTAGCTTGAGTGTCAAAATGTCTTCTGCAATCATAATTCCTACTCGACTAAAAAAGGATGAATACTCCTCAAGTTGGAAACTTGAAGTATCTTGAGTGCTTGTTAAAGTCTTTATATAATATATCTAACTATGTAAGAAAAATTTCATTAATTATCACTTTAACGTAAATATATATTAGATATGTGAAACTTTAAGTGTTACACGTAAATATATATTAGATATGTGAAAGATTTTAAATTATTTGTAAGCTCATATAAACATTCTTAGTCATAATTTTTTTATGACTATTTTTCTCCATTTTTAATATTTATGTGTTGCTTAGAAGTTTAACTATTTTTACTGTGAAATTATTTTTAATTTTTTTTATTAACTCCCTCCATAAATGGGAGGATTATGAAGTAAGAATTTCCCATAAAGAAGCTGGAAATCGGCTCAAGCTTTTATTTGTTGTTTAAAGATTTTTATCCAGATGGATCAGCTTAAAATTTTTCTACCAAAAAGAAATTAATATATTAAGGGTTTAAATACATTTTTTGTGTTTTTATTTTGGTGCCAAATATGCTCCATCATTGGTGATAAGTTCTACAAACATTATTGATTGGTTTCCCTTTGACAAAAGAATTTGGGCCAAGTTTTGCGAAACAAGGATATGTTATGTTGAGATGATTTTAGACAGACCTGATAGTGGGCCTAGTTATGCGGAAACCTATAAGGTGTTTCAGAGTGACCGGCCCTAGATCTGCTGTGAACTCTTCCTCTGCATAAAGCCATAACAAAATATGATCCAAAAACAAGTAGGATATGTCACATCAATCCCAATTTTCTTTGGTATTCATCATCTTGTGTTACTGAAAATTAGCAACATAAAGTATTGTATTATTGTCGGAAAGAAGAGGTAGGGTTTTTGTTTGAAAATGGAAAACACAGACAGAGGGACAAAATCCTGAAGTAGTGTGCATTGGAAAATTGAGCTTAAGTTGGGTTTCTTTCCACTTGAAGATGGTCCCATTAAAACATAAAAGGCGTAAAGTGGTCATTGTCAATTATATAGAAAAAGGAGAGTAAAGCTTAAACATGTAGAAGGTATGGGCCAGCATCAAACACTCTTTAAATAAACACTGAACAAAAGCAGATCCACATTTTTTTATAACTCAACCGGGAAAAAGGTGCAAAAGGAGGATGCTTGTGGTATGTTACAACTTGGAGGGGGCAAGTACCATCAATAGAAGTTTAAGATACACAAACCTAAAAAGATGAACCCAATATTATACTTACAATGTATAGATATGTGGTTTCATGGGCAAAAGACACTCCTATATATCAACCCTTAACCCGTCCCTTCGTGAAAAAGTTGAAGCTTATGTGGGGCATAAGAGACTAAAAGCTGAAATGTTTGTGAAATGTAAAAATGATAATACGCTTTAGAGTCTAAGGTTGATAGAATGGGAAAAAAAGAAAAAGAAAAAGAAGAGTATGCATCTTAGACATAACGTGCAGGCCACTAGTCCAAAACCCTTAAAGCCACTAATTACTGTACGCCTTTCAATGGATTCCACAAACTATAACCTAACTCAAGGTACCATGCTAACTCCTAAGATTCGGTGTGGCCCCCAAAATCTCAAACCTTCATTATTACTTTTAAACTCCTAAAGATTATACACATATCATGCATGCCTGCTTCCTTATTTCCACATCACTTTTATCTTATAGAGAAATTTTACCATCATTATGCTGGGTTAAACCACTTTATAATATCATATATTCAATGTTGTATAAAACACAATATATTCTATTTGTAGTAAGTAAGAGTATTCCCGAGCTTCAGTTTTTGCAGTGAGCTAGCTGTGAACACAAACAATTATGGACCTTATCTCTGCTCAAATTGGGACCAGAACCACCTGTAAAGAAACCTCTTCCTCAACTAAGTCAATAAGATTCAAGATTCTCACGCTCATTATAGGATATTTGTGATTTTAATAGTAAATATTTTTTATTCTTCAAACTTACTCATGTCTTAAAACCACCATCCGAGTAAACCACGAAAGTGATAAAACTTGGGACGAAACTATATATGGACGAATGTGAAATACGAACATTTTATATGGTTCATAAGGGAAGCCCACTGATAATTTTCTGAAATTTACGACTTTTGTGTCTCCTCTTTTAAGGCTGAAAAAGGAAAGAAATTATTTTTACGAGTTATGGATGATCCATATATGAGACGAAAACCATGTCAATCAATTACTTTATATTATATATATATAGTTCATACAAATATGGATGGATGGAAAGCCACAAGCTATATATTGTTTGGTAAACAAAAAATCAATCATAAAATGTTAACAAAAAAATAATTTACTTAGTTCCTTTTTAACGCAAGCAAACGCCCATGAATCCCGGTGTCTTACCAAACTTATATATTTAACCAAAAAAACAAAAGAGGAAGTAAATAAATAAAGCCCAATAATTAACACTGAAAGAAAACTCCATCATCCTTGCGCACGTGCCAAAAAAACCAAGCACACGTGCGAGGCATTCATCCATGTCAAAGCCAGCCACATGATACGATTGCGACACGATCATCATCAAGCGTGAGTTTACGTTAAGGCCTCCATGCACTGGCCCACACCACCGGAGTTTCCTTCCACGAAAGGAATATTCCGGTGTCGGAGCACGGTACCATCGACCAACCCTCCTTGTACCTCCTCAACAGCGCCCTAACGTCGTCGCAAACCTCTTCGCTGAACGGCACCGCGCTTAGCCCTCCCCCATGCAGCCGCGTCCCCCACCGCGCCGCCGTCTCCCGACGCTCCAGCGAATCCGCTGGCGAACACGCCACCAGGTCCACCACAGCCCTCCCTGCCGCGCGCTCCAGCATAAGCCTCTCGTTGCACGTCTTCGCGAAACTCTCGTCCAGCGCCTCGAAGTAAACCCTAAACCACCTTAAACACTCCTCGAAACCTCTCACGAACTCGTAGCCCTCGATTCCCACGTCCAAATCCGCCTCCTCCTCCACCACCGTCACGATCCTCGGCTGCAACCCTTGCAGCGACGATATAAACGCGTCGCGGCCGTTCCCCGCCGGGGAAACCGAATGCAGCGCGTTCACGCAGTTGATAGCCAGGGCCTCGTCGTCTTTGAGGTTGAGTTGAGAGAAATTGAGGTCGGAGAGATCGCCGGCGTGATGAACGACGTTGAACTTGAACGGAACGCCCATGAGTCGCGCGAACTTCTCCATTCTTGTTCCGATTTCCTTCATGACGCGCTGCACGGAGTTACCGGTTCTCCCGGTGACGACTGTGGTTAACCTGAGGTGCGGAGTTTCGTCGGTTCGAGTTGCCAATGCCTCCAGAAGGGTTGGCCATTGAGTGCAATAGGTGTTGCTAATGTCAAGTATGTGCAATTTGGGGTTTCCTTCTAAGGCTTCTAAGATGGCGCCGTTGGACGCCACGTGTCCGAAAGTTGTCCAGGGGCTGACTTCTTGGAATTTCAACACCGTCTTCCTCGTTGACTCAAAGGAGCATGTTTTCTCCGATGCGGAGGCCAAGGTTCGGTAGGTTCGGTCTCCCGCGTCGGTGACGCGGCTGAACAGGGCTTGGAGGAAATACGCCGCGAGTTTTTGATCGGTGTCGCCGTATGGGGAGCTGAGTTCGTTGAGCATCCAGAGGAGCTGGTGGAGGCGAGTACTATTGTTGTCGGCGAAGGCGCGTGCGGTTTCGAGGAGGAGGTTGTGGGACCAGTTGGGGGAGAATTGGAAGTTGAAGTCGGGGAGGGGAGGGGTGGGAGAGAAGGAGTAGGAGTAATCGGTGTTGGCGGTGGTGCTGAAGGTGTTGGCTGTGGTGGTGGTGGTGGTGGTGGTGGATACGTTGTGGTAAGGGTAGTAGTGTCTGGAAGAAGACGAGGACAAGTCTTCTTCATCCATGTAAAAGTTGAAGCATTCTTCGTCTTCTTGGTGGGAGTAATGGTAGTAGTTTTGTCTGGAGGATCTGGAACTGCTAGAAGTTCTGCTGGTGGTGGAGTTGAGGGATGGATCGGGTTGTGGTTGATGGTGTTGTTGCTGTTGAAAACTTACTAGCCTAAACAAGGTATCCATTTAACCCACATCAATAAACAATGTGACTCTCTTAGGTAGCTCAGCTTAGCTGCTTCTCAGCACCACCAGACCAAACGTGTTTTTAACAGTGGGAATTGGGGCACTGTTGGGGAATGATTGGGGGAAGAACTTGGTCAAATTTCGATAGATTCTACTTACCTTACAAACTAGGTTAATTTTTCTAAATATATATATATATATAAAAAAAATACATAGTGGAGCTCAAGGGGTTTAGTTGTCACCCAATCTAACATATATAGAAACGAAATTATATTAAAGCAAGTTATTTATAAGATAAGTTAATAAATTAAAATATTTAATTGCGGAAAAGATTTTTAATATATATTTGATGGGATGGTAAGAAATGAAGGATATATAGTTTGAATTGGTTGGGGTTTAGCTTAATGTAATGGAGTGTGGAAGGTTAATTGGATGTTATTGAAAAATGGGTGGGGAGGGAGGGGACGGGAGATTGACTGAGATGAGTTTTGTTGGTGAGTAGCTTGAAAAATCTAGTAGGGTCGTGAGCTAGCTAGGTGATGCTTAGAATAGAATTCTCTCTGACAAAAGATGGAAAAATATGAAAGTGTGAGAAAAAGCAACGAAGGAAGAGATAGTGGGCTAGCTTTTCTTTCTTTAGAGAGAGATAAATAAATAAACAAATAAATAAAGAATTAATTAATTAATTAATTAAGCACAAGAAAATAGAGAAAGAGAGAGAATTTAGGAGTATTGGATGAGTGGGAGCAGGCGTGCCCAACTGCCAATTGGGGTTTGAGAGAGTAGTAAAAGCTGCCGGCGTGAGTCATCATCATCAAACCCACTATCTTCCCCGTAGCAGTAACACAACCCACTCACGTTCCCTGCCTCCTAATCACTCTCCAAACTCTGCCAATTTTCCAATCCACTTTTCTCTTTCTATTTTATGGAAAATGTTTTTTTAACAATTTTCCTATTTTATTACTAACACAACACACCCAACTCCTCCTCCTCCTCTATCAAAATTAACCCTTCAAAAAAAACGTTACTATCAAAGGATTACACTATGAACATAAAAAGTACTACATATTTAATATTTCTGTTTCATTTAATAAAGGTTTTATAGAGATAACTGCGTTATATCATAATGTCGTGTTAACAAACCAACCTTTAGATAATGATGATGTTGTATTATACCAATACAAATGTTCCACTTCTCCAAATTCTAGGGTGGCATGCCTTTCTTTGTCTTCTCCATACCTATTTGGTGTGGATGGTTTTACAAGTATTCACTGTTTACCTCAATCCTCGGCCTACACCAAAACTCTACGATTTCTTTGAATTTTTGATACCAAAGCAACCCAACCATTGCTTCCATAATCTCGAAATGTTTGTATCCCACTTCATTCCAGCTGTTTTACTTTTATCTAAAACTCATTTATCATTATCGCATACAACTTCTACCAAGAATTATGCTTTATTGAACGTCCCCTAAAAGTAAGTAAACCCCCCAGCCCCACCTTGCGTAGACTATATATATCTCCAATCCCTTCTCATCTACAAATTCGATTGGAGTTTAATTATATTTTGTTAACGACGCATTTAAGTGAGACGATTTGATTATTGAGAGGTTAGGAGACGTTGGTTGGAAATGTTAAGGAGTTGTTTGTTTGGCATCATCAATGATTGGGCGAAATCCATGTTTGAACTCTTTGTCCCCATGTCTTGAAGTGGGCCTAGGAGTTGAATCCATATTTTTAATTTGCAGCTAAGTCACATTGATCCCAGACAGGACGAGACAGGTTATTACGGCCATACTGAAACTCATGGCCTTTCTTTCATCTTGCTTTTCCTGTTCTGCTTTTTCCTTCTTCTCTTTTCTCTTCCCCTGTTTTGTGGGGATGGTGGGTGAGACCGAAAGGGATCCATACTCTGCTTCCATCTTTCAACTGAATAAAGGCTTCCCCAACTAGCACCCATCACCCCAACATCATTTTAAAACTACTTGTACCATGGTTCACAGTTTAATATGCATATGTAGGGTCACAGTTTAAAAATTTACTGAAAATATAAGTTGTTATTACATTAAAATATAAAAATATTAATTACTTTAATGTTTCATAGCACTTTTTCTACTCTTGTTTAAATTAATAAATTAAAACAAAAAAAATGAGACATTGACGTTCGCACCTTTGGTGACTTTACTTTTCCTTTTCTTTGTTGAGGTGAGCCGTGAGCCTCATCCTATCTTATTATAGAAGAAAGGGTAACAGTTGAAGTGTCAATGCCTCACATCCTTTTGTAAGAGTAGTATTTGGTACTTTCATAGGGAGCGTAAGGAGCTGAATATATACGAACACGTTTATCTCACTAGGAAGGAAACCCATGTATGCGATGATGATGTGCCGTCTTAAAAAATCCTCACATGACAATAACAAGGAACCTAATCTTATTATGGTTTGTTTTGTTTCCCAGTAGAAGTTGAATAACTGAAATTAAAACAATGGGAAATATGAGCATGATAAGTGAGTTAACGTAGAAAAGTATAAAATATAAATGTAATGGGGTTGTAAGTGTAACAGTAAAGAAAAGGTAACTAGGTAGCTGAAATGAAGACAAGGTTGCCGGAATCTAGTATTCACGCCAGACAAGGTCGCAGGAATGGATGGGAAAAATTCCCTGAAGGCATAAATCGATTGGATTGGTAACGCCCCAGAAAGCGAGGAGCAGACGTCTGCGGTTAAAAGATTTGCATACTGGTAAACTTTAATCTCTGCTATTCAAACAATAAAGTTGAAAGTTTTCCAATACTATTTGCGAAGCCATTCATCAATTATATTCAGAACCAAATTATGAAATTCTGACAAGCCAGAAACACAACATGATTGCAACCTGCGAAGGGTCAGAGGGATGGAGAACACTCTTTGGACAAAATGATTCACGTATAACCATTACATTCTCCTTTATTTCTTATTTCTTTTATTTTGACATATATACTCATACATTCTGCCTTACTATATATGTCTAATCATTTAAAAACCTTTTTTCTAATAATACATCTATATTAAACTTTAAAATACTTTTAATATATATTCAAATGGAAACATATAATGTTAAAAGAAATCTCTAGAACCCTTTTCTCTACAAATGGTACAGTATATTGGGTTCCTACCATTGAAAATAATCTTTGAATTGATGATTCTCCCTTTTAATTTGATCCCTACCAGCAGTGTACTAGAGTCAACATAAGCATATTCCGGTTTGAGCATTCCTAGTTTTGAAGTACTTGCTACCACACCATCACCCCATGCACGCAGATTCAGACGTTCCAACACCAGTATTAAAATACCGTTAAGCCAACCCTGTCCTCAATGCTAAACCATTAATAAAACAACCTTATTATAAAAGAAACCAGAAATATGTGTACTTTGCATTGTTCTTCGCTTCCTCGTTTTCTTTTCCTGTATATTTGGCGAAATTTAAGCCGAGAAGACGATAAAGTTACATATCTATCTGCTCCTGCTAGACAGAATGCTATGTAGAGAACACGAAGTGTGAGCATGACACCATCGATAGCCATTAGGTGTTCCAGCGAGCTAGCATCATGGTTTATTAAGTTGGGATGAATTTAGTTTATGTTATAAATACTAAATACTGAAGAAAAATAAACTTCTCTGCTAATTAAAAAAATAGCAATGTGCATAGTTAAAAAGAATAAGTATTCATTATTAGTTTATGTTTAATTAATAATTTAGTTCGGAAGATTTTGATTTTTTAATTCGAGTTCTTTTATATATTGTTTTTTACTCAATTGGTTTTATTTTTAAAATATTCTCAATTGAGTTTATGTTTTTAAGAAAAATATTTAAAATGACATTTTCTGTTAAATTAGTATTATCGTGATTTGGAAGTGTCTTGTATCAAAATCTAATCCATCCCGTGTTAAAATTTAGGTATGTCATGTATTAAAATTTAGATTTAAAATTTGAGTTACTTTCTACTTAAAAGGTATTATATGTCAAAACCAGACAAATTTTTTAAAAAAATGGTCTAGATTTTGACCCTTAGCATTTTCAGACAGTGTTAAGATAAAGTGACATCATAACATGAACTCAATTGAGTTAGAAACCAATATAAAGAACAAAATAAATCATAGACCAAAATATAGGAACAAATTATTAATTAAAACCTTAAATTTAATTTTAAATATTAGAAATTAAAGTAATTTTTTTAAGTACAAATTTAATTTATTTTTCAAACTATGCAATATTGTTAACTTCCTTCTTAGAGTATTTTTACGAAAAGAAATCCTTAAAATTGTAAATTAAAAAATAGTCCTATTTACATTTAAATATCTTAAGAAATATTTTTAAAAATTAAAAATTTTGTGAACATTGATTTCAGAAAAATAAAATAAAAGCTTTAATATATATATATATATATATATATATATATATATATATATATATATATATATATATTAAAAATTCCTAATAAATTTTACTTGAATTCTTTTAGTATTACATTACCTATTTTAAATACTATTTGTTTTAGTTAAATTATTTCAAATGAATTTAAAAAAGCTCATGTCAGATATATAGTTAGTATTACATGAATATTTTATTATAAAAGAAAAAAAATATTAAAGACTAGACCAAATTCATGATAACATTATATTACACCTATTACTAAAAAAAATCATCATTTGTTTACAAAAATCATTCCACACGAACTTCATATACGAAAAAAAAAAAAGATAAGTTCCTCGTCATATTAAAAAAATTATCATTACTTCGTCTTCTCTCATTCCAACCAAAATTCTTAGTATTAACTTTTTTTTTCCTATCCTATTGAATTAGCTCATATATAATCTTCTTTAGTATTGAAATATTCATTCTCATCAAACATATTAATTCATTTAGAAATTATTTTAAATTTCTATACAAAACCAAGTTTTCTTAGATATCAAAAAATTAAAAATTATCCTTAAATTACTATAAATTGAATCTAATTATTATAAATCCTGGAAACTATTCACAATAAGAATAACATTCTAAAAAAACATATTAGTCAAAGAATCAAATTTTACTTACACATCACAATCTAGATCAATTCTTAATAAGAGAATATCCATTTGCAATATAAATATTATTATGATTAACTATCACTTATTTAAGTTGTGATTGAGCAATAACTTGTATTATAAAATATTATATCATTCGTTACTCAGATATAACATGAATATTAATTAAGTTATTTTTCCTTTTTCACTTATAGACTCAAATTTTACTGTGATAGAAGGTCTCATTTAGATATTTTAGTGTTACCTTTTTTTACTTCTTTTTTTGTTATAACAATTATACTTTATTTTTCAAGAACCACATAATTAAAACTTAATATTGAGAAATTACTTTTAGCTGTGTCTACTACCTTAAACAAATAACAAGTAACACACAATTTGACACAAACTATTAAGTAAATATGTGAATTATGAGAGATTATAATGCCTAAACACTATATAGGTTTGCACCACATCGAACAATACTCAAGCAATGAAAAGTCTGAAGTAGTAGCTTGTACCAATTTGAAGTACATAAAACAATATATAGCCACCCTCCTTGAACCTCAAGCAATAACAAAGAAATTGAACTAGTAAGTCACTATTGATCGGAAATACATTCCATAGTAAAAGTTCCCCAACCTCAAGTAATATAATCAAGAACTTAGAGTAATAGGTTAGTAATGATTTGAACTATATCAAACAATACACAATGTAATTTTTAATTTTAGCATGACACGATTCAGTGTTCAACCATATGGAACAATGATTATACCAATCTAAAAATAATTAATATTTCACATATTTGAATGAGATTCACCCAATCATAAACATTAATGAAACGACGATTCAAGTATGTATACATGTAAACACCTTGTATAAATATCAAAATATTAAACGTTTATAATAATAATAATAATATTAATTTTAGAAGATAAAATTAATTTTAAAAATTTAATAATATGTATTAATAAGTAATTAAATAAAGAAAAACTATTATATTTTGAATAAAAACTATTATTGAACGTCATTAATTATTTTAAATTTTCCTTCACAACGTAAAATATTTTGAATAAAAACTATTTATTATATTAATTAATTAATTTATTTTTTTCCTTATTTATTTCAATATGGTTATTTACTTAAAAAAGATATATTTTTTCCTTCTCTTTTCTCATTAATCTAACATGGTGTATTTTATCACGAATTTTAATTTTTGTGAACTTATATTAAAATATTCAATAAATATTGAAATTTGTCACAGTTGTTAGTGTAAAAATATTAAATACGGAGATAACTTCTGTCAAAAAAATTATAAAAAAAAAGACATGAGATATTTGATATAAAATTTTCAGTGGAGAGGATTATTTCTTGTCCGTTAGTTACTTTTTGAAAACAATCTTTTTGCACCTAGCATCGTCACGGCCTTTAACAACATTCACTAATTTGGATCTTAGTTTGAAAGCTATGTTTCAGCTCTTCCAGTTTTTAGGTGTCCCCAAAACCAATCAGTGTCGAATGTTTTTTCGTCTATTAAATTTGATCATATTTCAGTCTCAATACAATGAATCAATCCACTTCTGCTGCATCTTCTTTTTACTCTTATACATTTTCTTCATGTAAAAATAAATACTAAATTTTGTTTTTGACTTTTGTAATTCTTTCTGAGTTTCATTGATTTCTTTTGATATTAATATACAAATTATCTAAGTGGACCATGTAACATCCTAGTTAAGTGGACCATGTAACATTCTAATTATATAATATTAAATTATAAATGAGTTATCACATAATTAATAAAATAGAACAATTAATTAATATAATAAAGAGTAAAAGTTTCTTCATAGTTATACAAAATATAATTTTATACTAGTCTATGGAAAACTAGATATTTGTCGTCCTTCCGTCTAAAGTCTGCTCTACAGTCATCTCATCACCCTCCGCTCACACTCATCGGATGATCATAACAAAAAAAGAAGCACAAGAACATACAAATGATGTACAAACAAAAAGGGTAAGCTAATGATACAAAATGATTCATATAATACCATAACACCACAAGCACGAAACATGTTAGAAGTTAGTTTTAAACCTAACTCAACCCCACAAAACCGGCTTGTAGGGTGAGGTTTGCACCCACTTATAAACTAAGAATTGACCTTATCTCTAGTCGATGTGGGACTTCAACAACATAATTCACATATCACAATCAAAAACATCTTAAACATTCCAAGACCTAGACTGGACTATCTAGATTTTGTATGAATGTCGAACTATGACGTGTTGTGCACTTGTGGTGGTCTCTACTGCTTTGTGAAGTTATTGTCAATTGGTTTCACCCTACCATACTCATAAGGTTAATTTGTGTCACGTCTTAGGCCATACTGGAAGCACCTAGACTAAGACCTCCTGCTACTCTCACCACATGTATCAATCATCTCTACTTGAAAATGAATTATCATTAGAGTGTTAGGATAACCCACATGACTGAGTTCCCTGCATTCATACTAACACTTTGAAATCACCAATAAGAAATTCCTCTTTGAAATTCTTTTTTATACTTTCCATTCATATATATACACACACACAACTTCATGTAACACAACAAAACTTACATGAAACCATTATACATTTATCAAAGGATCCAAAACAATGTATTCACAATTCACAAAACAACCTAAAACATGAAAACCAAGAACCTGAAAAAGGGCGTCCAACGCCTGGAATGGGGCGCTCAAGCGCAAAACTCACTGGAAAAAGGTGCTTAGGAGGCATTCAAGGGCGCTTATCGTCAAAGCTTGGGCAAGAAGGATGCTCAGAGCACTCAGCGCCAAAGCTTGCACAAAAAAGGTGCTCCAGGGGTACTCTTCACATGTGTTTAACTTATTTCTAGGACCTCCTAGACACTGAGAAACATTGAAAAACACATTTCTAACTCAAATTGACCACTCCAAACCAATTCAACTTCTCTAAGTTATCCAATCTCAAACCTACACCTTCTAACACCAAATGTTGTAAAATAATAGCATGAACAAGTCATAATAGACCCAAAAACACACTCAAAGACTTTAGTTTCCTCATAGACTCTCTACTTTCAATTTTGACATGTCAAAACCCATAATTTGAACATAAAGCCTTATAAAACCATCACATTTACTAATATCTATTTCTTTATAGATTTTTATCAACTCAAAGTGCTAACAAGTATCAAATAAAATATAACCAGATCTGCAACATCAGATTTCTCAATCCAAACCCTATCTCACAAACTTACCTATCAAAACCTCATTTTAACCCCAAAATCTATGTCTTTACCAACTCAACATTCCTTAAACCTTGCTACCAATTTCAAACATCAAAGCAAAATTATAACATATAATTCATCACAACAATATAATCCAAATTACATCACAACCAAATTAAATAATCAATTAATCAACTACACACATTTAAATGAATTAACACTATCATAATTATTGAAATTATAACTACATCAGTTTAACCTATATACAAGCACCAAACTTACACCACAAACATGCTTTAAAGTTAGATATTTAGTCTTCCTTACCTTACACCAAAGATACAAGGCTCTAAGAACGTTCTTCATTTGCTTCTCGCACAAGAAACTCTAAAAACACCTATGAATCACCAAATTGTGACCCCATATTGACAAAGAATCAAGAAAGAAACACAAATGATACATGTGAAAGAGGTTTCCTAAGCATGATCATAAACTGATAATTAAAGGAAAAAACAATAGAAACTTACTTGCTCTAAACCAAGAATTGATCGGTAGAGAATGAAGATTACTGAGCTGTGAATTTCTAAAAACTTTATACTTGTCAAACAAATGATCGATGAATCAGATATCTTAGAGAAAAATGAGAAAGAAAAGTGAGAAAGAAGTAAGATGAAGAGTTTTTGAGGAATGATTTGTTTTAATAATAAGACGTGTTTAAAATTTTTTATTTATATTATTAATTTATTTTAAAATAAAATACTCGGTTTTATCATTTTAAAATATCTATCTACTTTAATACTTTGATTTTTAAATTCTTACATACTATTTTTATATCGCTTGACCAACCTATATATTAGACACTTCAATAACGAGTATATAACGAGTATAGATAATTTTTTTCTCTACTTCATACAACTAACTAACATGTTATATAACTAATCCATAACGATAAGCTAGATCAAAATTTTACACTTTTCTTGTCAAGAGTACTGTAAAATAGTGTGTAAATAAACATTCGCCACGTGTTAAATTCTTATCTGATAAAAAATTATAACCTTTGTGTAACAAAATATTAAGGTTTAAACCCTCATTTGGTTCTCATATTTGTTGGTCAATCTCAAATGAGTCATCATTTTTTTTTGTCGCAATTGAGTTCATAAACTTGTAAAGTTCAGCCAATTAAGCCATGTTCGTTAAGTTTTCACTGACGCCGTTTACGGTTGCTGACATGGTGCATGCTGATGTAAAAATATTTTATTATGTGGATTTTTTTAAAAATTAAGAGTTTTTGTCGTGGCAAAATTTATTCCTAATCGAACCAAGGAATTTGTCCTCCAGAACCTCACCTCCCTCACTATCTCTGGCGTCCAAATCAAAGCCTCCGGCCCCTTCGTCATCCTTCGCAGGGAGCAGGTTTAATTGGATCTTTACTGTAAGAAAAATCAATTTGTATCAATTGAGGTTGTTTGCTTGATGGTCCTTCGACCCTGCGAGTGGTGCAGAGAGACTTCTACTTGAGCCTTTCACTTTGTTCTTCTCTTTTTGGGAACAATGGCTTAAGTGGGTCTTCCTTATTAGAACCTGATGCCAAACACAAGAAAAAAAATATAGGGATTTGTGGTCATTTTAGTCAGAAAAGCAATTCACAGTTTATTGCACTCCCGCCGGAGTTTGTCATACTTGATTTTATTAGTTATTCTATCTCCTTTGCGTTAATGTCCTCTTTCTTGCAAATCCGGTGCACAATTTCTTGGCATTATTGTAATAAGAATTTGAAGCGAACCAGTGTTACTATGTTTAACAAACATAACAATGTGACCATGGATACAACATTAATGTTGAGTTATTGATATTAATGTTGAGTCATGAGAGCTTAATGTTATTGAAATACTCAAGCTTGTCAAAATAAGAAGATTTCTGAACACAATTAGGAGATTTAGTTGCACTATTTTCATCATTTTCGTCCACGAAATCCTCTAAATCTCCAGTGAGGTTACTGTTCTTTGCGTCCAACTCCTCCTTGATTGAAGTCCAACCCATGAAATTTGAGAGAGTCATTCAAGGTGGTGTATCTGAAGAGTGAATGTTGGAATTTTCATCCTCAGAGTTTGGGGAAGTCCTCCCAGATATTGGTAAAGAATCCACTGAAACCCTTCTGCTGCTCCAGCACCACCAACAATTATCTTTCCTCCGCATACAAGCCTTCAACCTGCAAGAGAAATACAGAGATCTAAAAACCCAATTGGAGTAGAAGTTGTCACTGTAGAGACCACCCTACTCGCGATCTCCACCATGCCTGAACACCATCTTCGCACATCACCACCAACACGCATCTGCAGAGAGAACCATCATCAATCTCACGTAACCATGGCAGCTTGCACCTCCATTCGAAACCTGCACACATATTCGAAACCCCAATCACAAAGAGGAAACCCTATAATTTTAACATAAACCAATTAAATTTTGCCGTTTCATAATCTTTTAATTTAAATAAAAATTCTATGTAATCAAACAATACACATCAACATATTAAGTGGGCACCATATCAGCAACGGTAAACGGCGTCAATAAAAACTTAACAGACATGGCTTAATTGGCTCAATTTTACAAGTTTATAGACCCAATTGAGACCGAAAAAAAAAACGATGGACTTACTTGAAATTGACCAACAAATATAAAGACCAAATAAGGATTTAAAAATATTAATTATTACAAACATTAATGTTTGAGGTCTACATTCTTCTTAACATATAGTATCTCATACTGTTAATATTTTAAATGTTAGGGTATAATATATTATGTTATTAATAAGATTGTCGATAACTGCACAATTCAGTTTTCATTAATTAATCAGTAATCTTCTGGTAATGAATATCCATTGCAGTTTGAAGTGGTGAATAACTTCATCATGTTTCTTTGAAGTTTACATGACCTGCAGACTTGAATAAAGTGAAAAATTGGAAATCATTAATGAGTGGCCCCTTGCTAGCAACAGCATTGCAGAGTGAATTAATCTAAAGTTGGTGTTGAAAAGGCTTTGGTCATTTTGATCACTTCCTTTAGTTGTACTAACAGGATCAGCACCTTGTATTATAAAGTTGCTGCATAAAATTGATGATCAGATATCTAGAAATGCGTTCTAGGAAGAATCAGCAAGATTATGATCCACACCTGTAGATGTAGCCAAGGTTCCCATCATAGTATGTTCCACAGAAAGAAACTCCATTATTCTGTCACCCAATTAATGTGATAAAGTTCTATCCTTTGACATGTCCCTGCATCACACTGCAGATGAGAGTTCACTTCACCATGTCCACGTGTTTAGTGCAACACTCATTCAAATTCAACTTTTAATAACAAGCATTAAGTGAAAACTGAAAAGCAACACTAGTAAAGTATGATGAAAATAACATTTTTTTTTCTGAATTAATTAAGAGGATTTCTTAAAGGAATTTGATAGGACTTTAAGGTTGTGCTCTTTTAGAAAGAAGAACTTGAGGAAAATGGATAAGATGGATTTGGATGGATTTAAACATGAAGTTTATTTTGTTTCTTTTAAGAAATTTAAAAATGACGATAAAATGAATTTAAAAATAAAGTTTGAAGAAATGGATGATATGATAAATAAATAAAAGTTTTAATAAATTAAAAAATAAGATTATTAAATTATTTTTAATGCTTGTTATTTATAGACGAAAAAAGATAGTTATAACATTATTGAAACAAAAATATAGTCTATCTATTAATGAAAAACATTACAATATTTAAAGCTTGAAAAATAACAACCCTCTGACCACTTGATCCTAGTTTTTTTTTAGTAGAACTTTTCAAAGACAAGAGAATTTGTAAGAAATCCAATGTTTACGAATTTTTATGGAAAATTCATTCTACGAAATATAATTTTTTAAATAATATAACCCTAATTATGTCAACGAATTTGTGATAAATTTATTTAAACCTTTTTTATGTTTTTTGTTTTTGTATGCGTTAACTCTGCATGCACTTTTATCTCCTCGTATATATATCATAATTATATATATACACACGATACATGATAAGTTAAACAATTTAAATATTTGTTAATCCACAAATTATATGGAGTAATGTGAAATTAGGGTTTCACCATAAAAAAAAACTAAATTATTTTTTGATCGGTGAGTTTTGAGTAGAAAAAGGTTTAAAATAATCTCAGCTTAAATCAGAATATATATTAGTTATACTGTCCAAAAGACAGAGAGATGATACAACTGCAGCCTTTCCTATGGCTAATTGAAGTGGACGAGGTGCTTTGCCCTAATCATTTGAATTCGGTATCTTTATCAGCGTAAGTTATATGCAAATAGTGTCGCAGAACAATCAGATTATCATAGCCTACCGATTTAGTGTTACAGAACAACATAGTGCGTAATCCACTAAAACAAATGTAGTTCATCCGATAAAATAAAAGATCAACATGAATATATATACATATAAAATACTTTAATTGGTAAAAGATTTTTTAAAATGATAAAAATAAATATGTGGAGACTTGATCCAAAATAGTAATTCTTTTTTTTTCTTTTAAATATACACCCAAGTTTTTGCATACAGAAAACAAGTCTGAAAAGAGTTTTATTAAGTAGATCAGCACACCTCAAGTCACTGTGACCCATTTTAAACAGGAAGATTAAGAACATAAACCTTATAATTTCCATTTCGTTCGAAACGATTTCTTTTATTAATTAGCCTGCTTTTCGAACTGCAACCACAGAAAATATATATACTTGCCAATATAGGTTCTTTGGAATCTTTTTTAGGATGTTTTAAGTTGAAAAAATAAATAACATAGAACACAACCTTTCAGCCAATTCAAAGTTGGTAAAATACACAGTTTTTGTGACTTGTGTGAATGAATACTTAATGTCTGAATCTAATTTATTGAAATTAAAAATATACATTGGAGTAACACAAAGTAAATAGAGTTATCAAAATACAATTCAAAATCACAAAAAATACAATATAATTCAAATACATTTAAAGATAGAAAAATATTTAGAACTTTTATTTTTTTTAATATAATTTAGTATTTAAAATTTATGGATAAGTTGGTAAGTCAACTCAACTCAACACATGTTCAACCCGAATGAGTCAAATATTTAGTAGAGTGCGTTTATTTTTAATCCATGTCAAAATTTGTATTTTTTTTTAATTTAATTTGGTTTGAATCCATTGTCAGGTTGGTTCTCAAATTTTAAAATATTTTCATTTCTATAAAAAAATTATACAAAGGAGTTTATTTCACATTGGTGTGTTTTTTTTTTCATATATGATACTTGGCATTTTTAGTAATACACATTGAAGTTGAAAGTAACACCTTCTCACAATATATTTTGACTCAGAACAATGAACTTGTATTATCGGAATGAAAATTTGTTTAATTAGTCTTATAAGAATTCTTCTACCGTACATTTTATACCGCTTAGAAGTAGTTTGTTTCTTTAGTTGTTTTAAATAGGAAACGACATTACGACCACAATTCTTTACGGACATTTTTTCCCTTGAAAATAATAAGTCTTGAAATTTTTTCATAAATGTAAATCAATCTTAGATATTTTTTCATTTTTTTAACGTTTTTTAATATATCTTTTTCACATTCAACACGTACGAATAATAATAGTTTTAATATATTTTTTATTAATTAAATTTGAATTTAAATGCAACTCAACTTAATTCTGTACATAGTGATGTGAAACTTGATTCGTTTTTAAATAAGTTTTTGATTGAGCAACTAGGTTTATTATAATTATTTATCAGGTGTTAATCGATTGTAAATATTAAATCTTGTAATTTAGTGACTTGTATGTGATCATGAAGGAAATGTGGACACTATAACGTAATGTGTATGTATTCATATTCTTTGAAAGTTTAGTTTGTTTGAAAGTAATTTTTGTAATTATTAGTGAATTTATTTACTTTCTTATTACAAAGACATGATATACTCGTGTTTATGAAAACATTATTTTTATTGCAAACACCATTCATCCAACCATAACAAAATGTTGCATCTCTCCATTTAGTAATTATAATAGAGACTTTTTGCCAATATGAGCTCATCATAAAAAAAAACATTTCAAAATTTACTTGGTTCCACTATAAAATTCAATGTGTAATCAATCTTTCTAGATTTAAGACAAAAAGTTGGGAATTGTTATTAGTTACTATAGCATATCCACAATTTGATGTTGGGTCCCTCACATAATTTGCTGCTACGCCTTTGTTTTGTATGTAATCTTGTTGATTCATCTAGATTGCCTCTAAACATGTTAAGAGTTATATGGGATAAAATATTATCCATGATTTCTTGCATAACTAAGGTTATATTGGAAAAGGGACAAAACATAATTTCAGACTTGTATTTTGTGCTTACTAATAACAATTTTTAGTTACTACTTAGTTTTTTACCTATAGTTTTAGTTATCTTTTATAAGTGACTGAATAAATGCATTGAATTAGATAAAAGATATGGTTTGAATAAAAAAAATTAACATTATCAATTTTATATTTAATCCAAATCCAAACATTTAGTTCTATCAAAATAAATGTCTTTTATATTTATATTCTCTTTTCTTAATATAACTTTTTTTTAATCTCTTATGTTCCTTAAAATTCATACATTCTTCCCTAACTTATTTTCTTCTGACAATATTGTATAACTGTTAATTGTAGTAGTTAAAATTAATAAACTATTGCTTTGGAGACCAATGGTTGCATTTTCTTCGCCTTTCAACTATGTCAAGAAGTTTTGCAATTCAATCATTAGAAATGTTGATTATATCCACCTTTTATCTTCCATCGCGGTCAATAAGCTACGACACATGGCAGAAGAGGAAAATATATTTTAACTTTTTTTATTTTTTATGTTTTAATTAGAGTGGTAATTAAAATTTATCATTATGTATAGTAAAATATTCAAAGAAAAAATATTATTTTGCAATGCCTTTTAACCGTTAATATTTTAAATTAGTACTGGAATTGATTTTAAGCCGACAGAAGAATTATTTTAATATTTTGAAAAAATATAAAAAAGCTAAATTGAACTTCTTAAAAGTATGAAATTGAATTCGATTTAAGAGATAAAGATAAATTTGATAATTTAACCTGAAATTAGTTCAAAAGGTGAAGGCTGATTCAATGGCACGAGCCAGGCAAATTGAGAGTATTTTTTTTAAAAAAAAAACGAACTTTACCGAAATTTAATTTTAGTTCTATTAGGATTTGAATTGAGTCAGAAAAGTTGTTTTCAAAAGCTAATTTCTTGAAAAAAATCTAATTTTTTTATTCCAAACTGGGCCTAACAATCCATAGCCACGTGAAAGCCCAATTATGTTGTGGAGACCATGCTTACTGAAGCGATGATGGCGTTCTGTGTTGAACGAAACGTCGAAACCTGAAAGCGAACCATGGCAGAAGGAGAACCCACCAACGTTTATTGCAGCAGCAGTGGCGAAGAAGACGGTGACGCCGCTTGGAGAGAAGCTATCCATTCCATTGCCCAAACCACCACTTACGTCTCTTCCACCACCAAACATGGTCACCCAAATGACGACGTCGACGATTACAGCAAACCCAAAACACAACAGCTTAAGCACTATCAACTCAAGGTTTCCCTTTCAATTTCTCAATTTTCTGTTAATAGGTTAGTTGGGTATGAGAATATTGAAGTTGCCAGTTAATGTTTTTAAAAATTAATAAAAAAATGGAATTTTCCCTTTACTCTGATGAACACATGACCATAACAGAAAGTGTGGAATTGTTTACTAAGTTGGCATCTTTTTTCAAATGGGGTTACAAATAGTTTCATGGGTGTTTCAATTTCTGAACATGTGGTCTGCATAGTTGCTTGCAGTTGCAGTATCTTTTTTTTTTTTTTAAAAAAAAAAGCTCGTCCAAATTATTGTTCATCATTTTTCATTATAACTTTACAACTCTTTCTTGGACTTTTGCTATCTAACTCTGGTTACATAGTGTACCATTGTCCCCTTTCTTTTCTGGTGTTTCGTTTTGATGATATGTGGATATATATACTGTGGATGTTCTTGACAGGCGCAAAAGCTTCTGAATGATATATTGGAAAATACAATAGAGATAGTGAGAAAACCTGTCCCTGTCGAGAATGATGATCCCAAAATCAATGAATGCGGCATTCGATTGTTTAAATATGCTAAGCCAGGAATAGTGTTTGATCACTTAGGTAAGCAAGTATGTGGTACCACCTTGGCTTAAGTTAAGATATCTGTTGCAATTGATTGTTATGCCTATAAAGGGTTGATTTTAGATTTTGGGTAGTTTTGTTGGCTTTTACTATGCTATGGTAGGTTGGCTTTATGAGGTAGTGTTGGTGGCAGTAGGTCACTAGTCACCATTGTTCTTGACTTGCATATGAAAAATTGAGAACTTCTCTGAAACATGAAAAAAGCTGCATTAGATAAAAGCAGCTTCTGGTGCTGGTGCTGGTAGCTTGCTGTTAACAAAAAGTACTACTTTTTCAGAATAGTGCACACGCACCCAGCGTCAGTCGTTAAGAAAGTGGAGCCCAGATCAGCATGCCATGCATCTTTTTTTCCACTCTGCAATGTTTTGTTGACATCAGAGAATGCAGAAGATTAGAGTTATTTTTAGCACTGCTTTGTGATATAATGCTGTGTGATGCTGCATTGCAATAATCCATTTGTTAGGTCGTTAACCACTGAGAAATTGTCAGTCATTGTGCGCTAGTCACTAGCCATAGAGCAGCATGCTTGGGGCCTTTGCTATGACTTATGGAACATTGGTCTTGCTCAGTTCGCCAACTGAACCAGAATTACTGGTCCAGCTTATCACATGGACCATGTAATTATGAAGTATGAAGAAATTCAGATTCATACTAGCACATGTTTATAGAAAACCATTGAAGTTGAGTAAAGTAGTGAACAACTGGTTTGAGTAACTAAACACAAACCTTGAAAAGTCGAATTCAATTTCACGTCTTGCTATGAGGTGGCTTGCAAGACTGATTTTTATTTGACACTCACATCCGTTCAATGAGTTTACTGATTGAAATTCAAAATAGTATACTATTGATAAAAATATTGCACAAAAGGGTTACAAAATTGTTAGCTTAGTGATTAATCTTGAAATATTACCAAATTGCATTTGTATGTGTGGCTTAGGCTTTTACATTATATTGCTGCAGACGAACCCCAACCACTAAGGAAACGGCCTAGAATACTTCCCGGAGAGGATATTGATGAGAAATCAAAGAAGGTCTAATAGTTAATTAATCCTAAAATATCCTTGTATATATTGTTTCCTTTTTGTGTGTGTATTTGGTTATTTTCTTAACGGCTATCTGCTACCTTAGCAGTTTAGGAAACGGATTAGATCTGTCGCTGTGAATGGGATAGATATATTAGCTGCAGCAAACGATTCATGCAAGAAGTCATTAGCTAGACTAGAAGCTAAAGATGCAGCAGCAAAAGCTAAAGCAAAGAGAGAAGAGGAAAGAGTTGAAAATTTGAAAAAGATTAGGGGAGAGAGGTGGCTACCTTCTATGGCCAAGGAGATGCAGGTTAAAACTCAACGCTGACTTTTTTTCTTTCCATGCTCTTAACTTTGATGCTATTTTTTGTATAAACCTTTGTTTATTTGTTAGTTTAGCTTGTTGTATACTAATGAATTATAATTTAGGCTTAAAACGTTTTTCTTTCTTCTTTTGCACTATACTGTTGCAACTCCATTCACAAATCCACATTCAAATTTCCAAAAATGTAAAACAGTTGCTGGGTATGAGGACCAAGGCACCTTTTCTTGGATAAGATCAAGCCACATAAAATATTTATTTCTTCTTTTAGAGTGAGTGATTGACTCGCGGATTTGTTCAGCACTCCGTGGGGACACCCATTGTTGGGCTTGGGAGTGTTTTTGGGTCCTTTGATTAGAATTTCGAAAGTCGAATGAGAGTACTTATACTTGTTGGATGTTTTGGCCACAAAAAAACATTTGTTGGATGTGTTCACCACGAAAAAAAAGGGTACTTGGTGGATATCACACTTTACATTATTTTGATATTTTGTGTATTTATTCATACTTACTAGTTCAGTTTCAGATCAGCATTAATTAACAAGTTAACAAGTTCTAAATTTAACATCAGTAGTATTTGCTTCAAAATCCATAATTATGTGAACCTGAAACCGATCATAGGTGACTAAATATGTATATTTCTATATGATACCATTTTCATATGAAAATGGCGACTAGATGGTATGCCAAACAACCGGTAATTGGTTTTTGCAATGCCAACTTTAATAACAGCAATATTGATAAAATGATCATAACATTTGTATGTTATCGACACTTGTTAATGATAATATTAGTTTTTGACAGGGAGAGCTGTTTTATAAAGTAAAAGATTGGCATTGATGAGAATAACTAAAACAGAATCATAGGTTGTCTGTAGCAGTCCTCTAAATGTTTATAACTCTGGCCTTAATCATCTTCAGAAGATATGTTTATAAAATGACCAAGAAATAACTTTAGAAGCCATAAAGAAGAACACTGTAAACGAAAGTTATATGCAGAGAATTGTAAAATAAGCATTTTACAAATAGATATAACATTTCTATAAACATTTTGAAGAGAGATCATACACACGTGAAAGGTAAAGAAAGAGAAAAGAAAAGCACACCAGGGTTTTATAATGCTTTAATTTGTAGTAAAACTTATGTTCAATGTCTTTAACACTAAACAACAATTCTTATAATTAGATTGTCACACACGTTGTGCGTCCCAGTCTATTGAGCTGAGTGGAAATTTTTAACAAGCTGGGCCGACTCAAATGCTAAACAAATGTGTTGTTTACAAAGATTATAAGACTTTGTGAGAAAAATATATATACTCGGTATAATGTGTGTGATAGGCTCTAACTAAGGCTTTGATATCATTTAAGAAGTGAATTTTAAGTTTAACTCAATCTCACAAAATCGGTTTATAATGTGAGGTTTGCACTCACTTATATATTATAAATTGGTCTTATCTTATCTCTAGTCGATATGAGACTTTCAACACATCATTTCACGCCGAGTTATAGACATCATCTCGAGCGTGAGACTAAACATTAATGGATGGACTGATAACAGTCCAATAGTGGATGGAATAACATACTCAACAAACAACAAATATCGCTAGGATAAATTCTAACCATAACTCTGATATCAAGTTAAGAAGTGGAATTTAAGCTTAATTCAATCCCACAAAATTGGCTTGTAAGATGAGATTTGCACCCATTTGACCTTATCTTTAATCGATATGAGACTTACAACAATATATATATATATATATATATATATATATATATATATATATATATATATATATATATATATATATATATATATATATATATATATATATATATATATCGTGTTTTTTTTATTGTTGAACAAATTTAATAAAAATATAAAAAAAAAAAGAATTGGACAAAATTAAAATGGTCTGGAACTCATTTTTAGGTATCTAATGTTCTCACTTTTATTTTCACTTTTAGTTTATTACATGCTTGCTTCTATTTCATGTTCTATGTTTCTTGTTTCCTCCATTAAGATTTATCTTGTGATTTTTGTCTTATTTTTCAAAATCTTTCTTTGATACTCTCCCAGTGAGGCCACGTAATTGTAACAAAGTTGTGGAAAATTCTTAAACAAATTTTGTAGAGTGTAAGAGATGCGAAGTGGTGGGTTTTTAAAGGTAAATTTCTAATAATTTTTAATAAAACGTCTCTCACTTTGGTATGGGTGCAATTACATCTTTAATGTAATTTCGATATTATTATAGATCTCAGACAGAACTGTGTACAACGACTTTCCTATATATACATTTCTAATGTAATTCATCTTAATTTTCAGATTGTGTAAAAAATCTAATTGTATTGAAGTAAAGAAAACGTACACAGAACAGAGTTTATATAAAATTATGTGTAACTGAAAAAACTGAAACAAAACTAAAGTGTAACGGTTATAACTACAACAAGAAAAACTATCTAGTGATACCTATATTTATGTATTTATTTGATGTTATTAACCTATATGATAAAAAGTAATCCTTAAAGAATTCATTTTAAGTGTATAAGCATTTCAATGAACGATACACAAAATAACTTTGCTTTTATGTTGTACATTATTCAACAAACGATACACAAAATAAAAACTTATTCTTATGATTGTGTAGTAGAGTCTTTTTTTTAAGATCACATTAAGCATCAAAAGAAACTTAAAGATCCAAAACAATAAAGATTTGCTCAAATAGAATTAATTAGGTTTTCCTAAATTTCAATTTTCTTTATTATCATCAAAATATTTTTATGGATTATACACTTCATATATATTTAGTTCAAATGAACGAGATATACAAAAGGTTTTCTTAAACCATTTATAATAAAAGGATTGATAGCTTTAGGTTAAAAATTACTTGACACTTTAAACAAAGATAGCAATTATTTAGAAAAACATTTGATCACTTCTTATAATACATATGTGAGAAGATGATTTAATCATAACACTAGTATAAATGGATACATATGGATGACAATGTGGGGTTGGACTATGTGTGTTGGATGAAAAAAAGTACAACATGAATTGAGTATTTTAATTAACTTATTTAATAGGCTTGCTTCACATAACTTGTAATCTATGCAGATAAATGATGAGATAAGATAGACAAGCCAGCATAACGAACAACAAAAATTTTCATTACATTTTAATTCATAAACTAGTTAATCATATGTTATTTTCTTCTATTTCATAATTCTTTTATTTTATGCTTGAACTCGTAAGCCCAACTCTTTTGCTTGCATTTAGTATTGGTTTTCAACTCTTAACAAGTATTTCATTTCTTGCCAGGAAATTTGTAAAGAATTATTTGTATTTCTACTTAGAAGCCTATGTTATTTGAGAGTAGTAAAATCCTTTTAACAAGACCTATTTTTATTTTAAATTCATTAATGGTCATTGTTGAAATGTATGCAGATGATAATAAAAAATATTATAATTATGAAAAAGTGACTTACAAGGTTATTGAAATAGAAAAACAATAATGATGCTTTGAAGTCAAGATAAGATGGTTAATTAATTCTTAGTAATTTAGATGATAAATTTTTATGTTTTTTTTTTGTTTATGAAATATTTAACTTTAACATATTTATTTGTAGTTGTTAATATTATGTTTATTTAATTTATTTCAATTATAAACTCATAGTTTATATAAAAGATATAAAATATTAAAATAAAATTACTGCTAAAACAACTGTAAGTAGTTTTTTTTTTTGTTTCTTTATGCATTTTGCACGTGCAGATCTGCAAACCATGCAGCTAAACGATAAAACTAGTTCCAATTTTTGTCTAGATTGATTCACTCCAACCAATATTTTATTGGCCAAATGCTGGCGGGAAGAATAATCCGCATCGTCATACATAGACATAAATATTTACAATTCTTAGATCTAATTTGTTAATTTGCAAAGACAAATATAATAAATGTAATTTTTTCAATAGTCTCTATTAATAATATATTTGTTCTAGCCAAGAATATGGATTGAAGCCATGAAATATTGCGTGTAAATAGTAAGTTGTCATGCCTTATTTAAGTAAACAATAAATATTTTTATTATTGCAACAATAAATTTAAATGATTATCAAGAAAACGGTTAATAAAAATCTCCTCAAATAAAGATATGGAGGGAGAAAGTAAAATTAAAAGTAAATGAATCATACATCACGGATCATTAATAAATATAAATACGCTTATTTTTCTGTCATGTAAATTAGAATAAAAGTTACTAAGAAATAGGTTTAAACGCGGCAAAAAGGAAGAATTTTAAAAATTACTGCTAGTGTTATCTTCAACAAGATGTTTTAGAACCAATAGTATAATAATTACGAGTTTCAATTTCTCTATTGCTATATTATTTAAGTCTAAACTGAGTTAATTATTACATTGTGGCTGTAGTTTTCTATATTTCATTAATTATTTATTTGATCTCTTATGGAGAGAGAGCGAGAAAAAAGTACAAAACATTTATTTGAGTAGAGAATAAACGAACTAGCGATGGAAGCTTTTAATAATATTTTTTACCTTGAGTCAAAGGTATTATTGCATGTTAACTAACCTGATTTTTAACATGACTACATTAAAAAATGAATTATTAATGATTAAATGAGAGTTAGAAGAATATGAAGAGAGTGAAGCAGACACAAGGATTAAACTTTAGTCTTCTGCTTTGCTTTGCTTTGCTTTGCTTGTTAATTCCAGTTTGCATGTTTCACTTACGCGATGGGGGTAACTGCACAAGTGCTGTCCCACTTTGTCCTGTCGCTGCTTTCCAAATAGAAAAATTCATTGAATAAGATAAAACATAGGAAACATCGCGGAAGCAACCGTCGTCTCTTTATTTGCTGCTACCAAGTTCCCTAACCAACATAGCCAAAATTTCCCAACTCTCTTCACCATCGCAATATCGTTCTTCAAAGATGCCACATTTGCTGGCAATGCTGGTAGGCCGTGTTGGAGACTTCGTCAAAACGCTGTGGGAACTGCAAGAACGCCGATGGTCCTACATTTTTGACGCTGTGGCCTCTGCTGCGGTGTCCGTAACCATGACATTGGTCTTCTGCATCTTGTCTATCCGCACTAGTCATAGTCATAGACGAAGTGACATGGTATTTGCATTTGCCTCTTTCTGATGTATCCATTCTCATCTATCCAATAAATGTATTTTTCTCTTTTTATTCATTCACATTTTTTGTCAAATTCTGAATACTCCTACATTAGCTCCCCCGGATACCCATCACTATTAGTTTGGCTAATTGCGATTCTAATCTTCAACAAAGCTCAGATTGTTTGTAATATAATATAATGTGGATTTCTCCTGTTCAGATCGTTCAACAGGTTGCTCTCGGCCAAACATCCATTACCCATAAACCCTGATCCACTCTTTTATTTTTTCCAAGCCTATTTTCCCTCGGAACGCTGATTTTGCATTTTCTGGCCAAAGGTTACTTCCTGCTTGTTCAAACTTCATTACCGAAAAGCAACAAGGTTCACCGAACCATTAGTACCCCTCTTCACCAATTCATAAGTACCCTAAACCTGGTATTCTTAAGAATTTACGTTTCTTAAAAGTGAGCTTCCCCTACACTACGTAAACCTTGAATTGATAGTTTTAAACTTTCCCAGGTATAACCCTTTACTTGTAAATTGAAACACACGTCTTTCTAAACTGACAATTCGTAAATTGCTAAAATCTGCTAACGTTCATTGAAATTGAAGAATTATTTTTAACGGGTCACTTCACGGTATCTAAAAATGTATATCCCTAGCTGTGCCTGATACAGAAATGTCGGCAACGAGCACTCCCAGTGTTACCAATTACTCTTGCGCAATTCTTGGGATGACAGATTTTCACGCTCTCTATACATTCCACGACAACCAATTATTGGGCGAAAGATGCAAAACAAATACAATAAATGCTTTGTTCCTAGGTGATATACCAATCGGCGGCGGTAACTCCTTCGTCCTTCCCCATGGTTCTCTACCTTTTCTTATTTTGTCCTGAAGCAGATTTGCAGGAAACGATGATTTCCTTACTGCTGGAAAGGAGAACTTATTGGGAACACCATTGTCCCAACCAATTTCCACATGACATCATTTTAATTTAAAACTGTCATGTAGAGATTGGCTAGGACCAAGGAAGGAACAAGTTTTTATGCGCCAAAAATTATATTACACACAATATAACTATAGGTTACAAGAAAGGCCCCTTTAAAGCAATCAACAAAGAAAACCTTTAAAATGAAGTCATGCCCGCAGGTATCCATTCTCCTCCAAGTAGGATATCACAATTTCAGCCATATCACTGGGAGACTTACAGCCACTTCCTTTCTGTTGTAGTACTATCTGCAAGATGAAGGCCCGGTCTTTTGAAATGAATATGAAAACCGGAACTAATAAATGAAAAACAAATATTGAGAATCCCAGAAATTAAAGTTCAGGAGAAAAGTTTCAAAAGGAAAAGCGTGAGGCTAAATCTGGCTTATAGAGTAAATTAGTAAACTTATGATCTACCTATCCAATCTATGTTCAGAGAAAGCAAATAAAAAGATATTACAAAAATGAAAAAAGATTAGACATCCCTGTTCAGAAGACAACAGTTTTTCCCTTCCAAGTTGGATCCCCAACAAAGAGAACTAAAATTTTCAATTATAATAGGGATAGTATTTGCTATTTAGTAGTTAATTGAAATTTAAAAGTTTTTACACTGTTTTTACTAGTTAATTGCGACTCTGTTATTCGTTAACAAAATGTACGGTTGATGCCGATGGTAACTCAATCGTTGATTTTACTGAGTGATCAGTAACAGATATTGTTGTTCAAAAAACACGTTTAAAAATGCCAACGCAAAAGTAGCGACAAGTACACACCTCACAACTACACGGTGGTTCATAAGGATCATCTATACCAGTGAAACCTGCATCGTACCAAATAAAAAATTCAGTCCCGTCACGAGAAGAGATACCCCACAATACTGATTACAAAAAATAAAAATAAACATGCTATATGTAACAGAACTGATGATGATAATGTAGTTGGATAACGGATCCAACATTACAGTGAAAATTTGTCAAGATAACCTTTGATCTTTCCAGCTCGAGCAAGCTTGTAGAGCCCCTTTGGATCCCTAGCTTCACATACCTGTAGTGGAACGTCTATGAAAACCTGCAACGTGTAAGCTTTGCCTTAGCGATGATTTAAGAAGAACATTTCTTGTTCTATAATTGTACAAAATACTATTAGCATAGGCCAAGCTACGTCTATTATTTGGATGACTAATAAGAATATTAATATTACCTCAATAAAATCTCCTTTCGGAAGTAGTGCTCTACATGCATCTCTATCCTTTTGGTACGGTGATATTAAACTAGTGATGCAAATAACACCAGCATCTGCAAAGAGTTTTGCCACCTCACCTGAAAAATTATGTCTGATTATTAATAGAAATAGACAATCTTACTGGAAGATATAGAGGAATCTAGAAAAACTCACCAATCCTTCGAATGTTTTCTGACCGATCTTCTGCTCTAAAACTAAGATCATGGTTTAGACCATGCCGAATATTGTCACCATCAAGGATGTATGACAATTTCCCTCTGGAGTGCAAGCTTCTGCTCAGAGCACATGCAATAGTGCTTTTTCCTGCAATTAATAATGATTAACAAGTCTGGAAGACTGGAACAGAATGCGAGCGGGAAAACGAATCTACATTCTAGGACAATGAAAATAATGGTATATCCTAATATATGTAGAAAATCAGTACATGAGCTTTCATCTCATTCATCTGCAGAATTAAATGAAAACAGACATGAAGTATTTCAGCCAACGCCATGCTACATGTTACACATTTTCAAGATTTGTTTAACTTGCATGAATTATATATATATATATATATATATATATATATATATATATATATATATATATATATATATATATATAAGATCACCAAGAGAATAAATTAAAAAATAAAACCAAAATACTCATACATTATACATTATGTTTAACAAATCGAGGAGAATCACAGTAAGCATAATCATGTATTACATTATACTTAAATTATTTGCTGCACAGATGGGCAAACACTCACTGACTGAGTAGCCGATCTAAGGCTAGAACAAGTTCAACTTTTATTTCACATGAACAAGTGTTGAACTAAAGCTGGGATTCATTGAAGACAAAATTGGTAGACCTTGGTTGTAAGATTGGCAACTAAAAATCAGTAATTTGCACTGTGGAGATTTCAACACCGTAACTTGCCATGGCAATTTTCAATGCCAAAATAGTAGAACTACGTGTTGGGTGATTGTAAGCGTCTATTATGGGTGTATATTAGCCCATGCCAAGATCAGTTGAGCACTGTGTTTACAATCCTAAATTATTATATTCTAGAAAAATTGAAGAGTAATTAATATGTTCTTTTCTTGACATCTGTGATTTCAAGAGTCATGTAAAAAATCATCAATAGTAGTTACAAATAGATTAAATAAATGAGTCCGAGAAAGATGACACTGCAACATTTGAAGGGTCACGTATATAACAACATTAACAGTAACAAAAAACGGAGCACATACCAACACGAATGCTCACTGTTTCTACAATCATTGAATGTATGACATTAGACAACATATATCAAAATCACATGAAGCACACCCAGAGCTACAAACCAAATCACCAACAGAATTGGAATCCAAGAGGCATTTAAAATAGGTGGAAACGAAGTGTATACTGTATTCTTGCTCAGTGCACAAACCATGTTCTTTACTAGATTAAATGAACTAATCAGACTTTCAGATACAAGAACTATCTAAAATGCCACAAACCTGATCCACTGAGGCCCGTTAGCCATATAACGCAGCCTTTTTGCTGAAGTAGCTGCTGTCTATCTTGTTTCTGAATTGGACAGTCATGCCACAAAATGTTTGTTGAGTTACCAACATTTGACATCTGGGGGAGATTTTTACCTAGTTAGATAATAGACTGGTTAACTCTGAAACAATTTGAGCCCTAATTCCCTGAAGAATCACATATTCATTCGCTTCAAAGGGAGACAATAAATGAATGGGGGAAAGTCAACTACCCATGTGTATGCATCAATATTCAATCCTCATAATAATTCAACAAAGTCAACGAGACTTCCAGTTCCACTCAACCAAAATTCAACAAAGAAATCGTCTGTTTCTCTTAACCTCTAGAAGGCTTAGAAAGAACAGTTCAAGCCTCAAAAGATGAACACGAATAAAAGCAAAAAAAGTAAAAATTACCTTTTTTTTTCTATTATTTATGAGCACGACGAAGATGCTTACCAGAAAAGTAGCCTAGTAGGCTTTTTCAGCTTTCAAGAGCCACTCAACAAGAATCTGTTCGTTTTATTTCCGGGAGAAACAAACGCATCAATTTATATTGAATGTTCGGCATAGTATAGATGAAAAAAGTTGCTTGCTCTGCTACACGCCACTGAATTATGATTATGACCCACGTAGCTGAGCTGTACAATTTTTAAATGGTTCAACACGAATTTCTTACCTCGCCGTCTTTTCTAATAAGTATTTGGTTGAATTTGAATGCGCGTGACCAATTGAAACAGACGCATTTTTATTTATAACTTTTAAAATTAAAAAAAAATTAAGATTCCGAATTTGTCTAAATTCCTCTCCGCACGGTATAAAGAACCTCGTTGAAATTTATCCACAAAAAGACTCTTATAGTTTGCATTTCAGAAAAAGACATTAATTCCTGACACCAGATCTTGATAGTGAACAGAAAACGAAAATCGCAGTACCAGGAAATGCAGTAGCACGTTCCTCCGTGTCCGAATCCTCCTTTGCCTGAATTGGCTTGAACCAGTCATCGATCAAAGAAGCACCTGTGTTCTGCTTCGCCTTAATCGGCTTCGATCTCGCGTGGGCGACGAAGCTTCTGCGACTTCGGTACAATCCGCCGACATTGATTCCTCGGAGCTTGGCCAACCCTAGCGTCTCCACCGCCGGCGACTGCCCGCTTTCGATTTTTCGGAAGAAGCCGGAGGTACACGGCGGTGGCGGTGCTTTCGCGGTGATCATCTGCGGCGGAGAGAGAAGAATGAGGCGGCGAAAATAATAAAACCGATTGTCTCCGTAACCGTTTTCCGTTATGGCTAATGTTTGTAATTTACATAGGAAGCTCAGTGAAGATTTGATTTGGCATTTAACTGTTAGTGATAGCAAAATGAAAGCAGTGGCGGACAAATAACAAATATTCCCAAACATAATCATATAATGTCTATATCCCACTTCCAATTAAATGAATTCACTCTGATTTTATAACCTTTACTTATTTAACAAATTAAATATAAAAAAGAAAACAAGAAAAATCAAATACAAAAAAATATAATTAAGTAGTGGTTACATTAATAAACATATTTAGTTTTATTACGAGGTCACTTGTTAAGAAATAAAAAAATTTTATCGAAAGTAGTATAAAAACACATGCAGAAATGGTAGTGAAGCGTATTATACAAGGTTTTTTTTTTTTTTTTATATCCAGCGCCGCTACTTTTAGAAAAGAATTGTAACCTGCTATTTGTTGAAATTTCGTATCAAGAACCTCAAACATTCATTAAAATTAATATTTCATTTAATTAAAGGATTTTTTAATTATATAATTAGATAATGTGAAAGTGGTAAAAACATTTCTTTATTTGAGTACATCAATTTCCTTGCGGTTTATAATTGAGATTGGAGGTACTTCTATAATAATCTTTTAGTTTGTAGGGTGGATGTCAATGTCTAATTTTAGAAAATAGTTTAAGAGTTTCAAAAATTATTTTCACTTCTCAAATGATACTTTCAAAAGATATATATTTTGACATCTGTTTCATGGTTGAGAGTTCAAATATTAATAAATTACTTATTTATTTTATTTTAAATCTATATTTATAGATTTTAAAATAGATTCTTGATTAACAACAGTTTAATTAGTGATAATTATACTTTATCTTGAATTGTTCAACATTATAATTAATTAAACAATGAACGATGGATCATATTATGTAACCATCTGATTTTAGTGGTAATCAATTCATACGTCTTTCTAACAGTTAATCATCTGATCGGTAGCTACCCAAACAATTATTCAATACCCTAAGCAGTGATGTGATAATGTTTCATTAATTAAATTATATACTAATTTCTTTTCCTTAAATTAGAAAATTGATAAAAGTTTATAATTATTGTAAGATACCTAATACAGGGAGCAGGTATAAAATAATAAAGCTTGCATAAACAGTAATATAGTATCGTCGGTTAAACTATATTTCATTGTTTATTTTCCTTTTTAAATGAATAAAAACTTAAATATTTATAATATTTAAAAAATATTAAGTTCAATAAACCACCGTGCATAAAAAAAACAAAGCTCGGAAACAAAGATAGCATCTTTGAAAATCTAACTTTGTACATGAACATTTTAATACGAGAAACACTGATGATGTATTTTTCTTCATATGAGAGACTAATGATTTTTCAAAAACGGTTAAAAGAAATTTGATTGGCGAGAAAAGTATCATATATTTAACCCAGAAAACATTATAGTGAAAGTTAAAGCAACTTTTTTTGGAAAACTTTTGAAAAAAATATTGTTGGTAAAGATTCTTTTGAGGAGGTAATGTGGTGTGCCTCACCAAAGCAATGAGGGTGGCAGTGATCGTGTGGCGTGGATCACGTTTTCTCTTTCTCTTATGTTCAAATCGCGCCATTCATTCTGAGCAGTGCACACCAATTATTTCGTGTGTTGTCTATTTGTTGATCGCCAAATCATATAAAATGATTGGATGTAACTTTAATGGGACTCGTGTACTCAACTAGTTTTCTTTTTATCTAAAACGCTGCTTATCTTTAAAATAATGTATTTTAGACCAATTCATCCATTCAAAAAGCCTAGCACACAGAATTTTCTTTTTACTTTACATGTTTGTGTGATACATCTTGATAATCTAGGAGGATCAGGATTATTAATTGTGCATTACTGAGATAGTGTGTTGAAGGGTATAAATTAAAAATAAAACTTTTATGTCTCTATAATATGAGTGTTGATTTCTATGTTAAAGTGAAGGCGGATTGGCATAGATTTATTTTCTACAAGAGTTGTAAAGTGCCCAAGATGAATCATCATAATGCATTTAAAACTACTATAAGGGTTTATTTTATTTGTGATGCTTTTTCTTTCACCATGCCGAATGGATTATTAAATGAGTCATTCTCTCACTTATATTTCTTGCATGAGATCTCAGCTGAGGAAAAAACTGATTTTGTATAAAAGATTGCTAACCTTCTAATCAACCATTGTACTCTCACTATTTTTTTACACTCGAGGAAAGAAGAAAAAAAGAAGTAATAGATGGATGAAAAATGAAAAAACAAATCTAATAAATACTATAAGAAAAATAAGTAATGGATGGATGAAAAATGAAAAAACAAAACTAATGAATAGTAGTAGTATAAGAAAAAGAGTCGGGGCTTTCTTTCTTCATGCATCCAACGTTTTGCTTCCTGCACCTCCAAACTTTTGTGATGTCACATATGTCTCTACCAAATATATATAATATTAAATTAATTAGATAAGCATCAATTATATTTACTGATCATTTATTTCAAAGTCATTTTCACAATCAACTCTAACCATTTATATTTACTTTTAATATATTTAATATATATGGATTTTTAAATTCGGTTAGCAAAAGTATTGATCGGATTTTGAAAGTTGAAGGAAAATAAATTTCAGTCAGCATTGAATTTAAAATCCGATTAAGGATTTCTCCTAATTTCGAAATTTGGTAAAATATTTTCTAGATTTTGAAATTTCTTTAAAGACTTTTTTTTTTTTTGTAATTTGATTAAGGATTCTATCAATTGAAATCTGATTAGCAAAAAGAAATTAACGATTTCGAAATTTAATGAAAAAAATGAAATCCATTTTCTATTAGTATAGTGTGAAATGTTATTATATTGGTTTTAATTTAATATATATATATATATATATATATATATATATATATATAATTTAATTTTGGAACTAAACTAAAATCAAGATACAGATAGTAGGGATTTGACACATAACAAAAATTTTATAAAAAAAATAAAAATTATAAAAGCTTGTGACATGCCTTAAAAAATGATTTAATTGAAATATTTCTTTAAAAACACAATTAAAATTATTTTTAGAAACAAGATCAACTTGAGAGATTTTAACTAAAGTGGAGATCATTTGATTAATTAAGCGTATTAAATAATTTATGTTTTATTTTAATAGTATTATTCTATTAAAATAAGGTATTATAAATAATTTTTAAAAATTTATTTTAGATGATTTTTATGTATGTTGTAAATGATTTTTTATTATAAATAATTATTTTAGTTTTAAAAAAATAAAAATAGGCAAATAAAAAACAATTAAAAAAAATGCTTACAAAATAAAATTAGTAAAATGATATTATTTTAATTTAAAAAGATCATTACTTAAAAAGTAAAATTAAAAATAAAATATATACATAAAAAGAAAAATTATTAATATAGATGATAAAGAAAAAAAAAAACAAAGTTAAGTAATATTGTAAAAAAGAAAATGAGATATAACATGAAACCTGTTTCTCATGTTTTTTTTCTTTGAAAGATGTACTTTTAGTAGATATGTGGTGGTTGAAAAAGATGGTTCATGGAAAAACCAAGGTTCAGAACAAATTATGATGATTTGATAAAAGTGCATAAATGATGCCTATAACTGAAATTCATTTTGTTGAGTCTTCGGGACAGCATATGTGGTGTGGTAAAGTAGTGTATATTAAAATTTTCTAATTGCTTTCTAATTTTTGAAGAAGTGTTTTAATTATTTTTTTTAAATTGTTAACGATGTTAATACATGTCATGTATTAACAATTACTAGTTTTAATATTTGGGTTAAATATGATTTTAGCAAGCGATTTTATTTTTTTTTCTCTCTTTCGAACTTTGTACCTCTTTTAAAAATCAACTGAGGTGACTAAGTGTATGTGCACTAGTAAAAAAAGGCTTTCTAACACGCCTACTAGGTCTCGATTTGGACATACCCGAAGCAAATATAAATGCGGTGGCAGAATTGCAATTTGTGCGAACTTATAGGCCTCGGTTCAACAGGAACCGAGGCATAATAAACATATTAAATCGGTTAAAAACTGCCCGGAGCGTATAATCTGCGTATAGGCACCGGATGTAGGAAGAACCGAGGCAGTAAAAGTAAATTACTTCGGTTAAAGAAACAACAGAGTCAATTTACCCTACCTACCTGCTCTTCTCTTATCTGTGCTTCTCTTCTCTCTGCTGCCATCGAAGAAATTCTTCTCTCGCGACTGCCATCCAACCACTGCTCGCGCCTCCCCGCTGCTGCTTCCTCACCGCTGCGGCCTCCTCGTTGCTGCGTCTCCTTCGCGTGGTCAACCACTGCCTCGTCGTCGAGCTCCCGTTCGTCTACCCGCTCTTCTCTCTGCTGCCATCGAAGAAATTCTTCTCTCCCGCTGCCATCCAACCACTGCTCGCGCCTCCCCGCTGCTGCTCCCACACCGCCGCGGCCTCCCCGTTGCTGCCTCGCCGTCACGTGGTCAACCACTGCCTCGTCGTCGAGCTCCCTGTCGTCACCAGCTTTGTCCAGATCTGCTCCAGATCCACTACAGATCCGCTCCAGATGCAACGACTTTCATCTTGGTTGAGGCTGTCTTTGCCACTGAGTTCGCCACGCTGATATTTTTGTTTTATCGGTAGCCGCCATCGATGGGAACGTTGCGGAGAGCGCCACCTTTGGTCCAGTAGCGGTGGCACATCTTGCAAAAGTGGCGGGGCTGAGTGAGGTTGTAGTTGTTGTAGTAGCAGAACTTGGTGTTGGATGAATCGCATCGCGGGCACCTGAGGTTTTGATTTTTCGATGTAGGAGTAGTGGTGGTGGTGGTAGGAGTAGTTGTTGTGGTGGTGGATGTGAGGGTAACATTATTAGTTGAGGAAGAAGGAAGAGAAGAGGGAGATGGTGGTGTTTGGCGACGGGTGCTCTGTGAGAAATACAGTGGTGTTTGGCGGCGTGTGGTGTTTGGCGATGTGTGGTGTTTGACAGCAGGAGAAAACGACGGCGGCCTGATGGGAAACCAGGAAGAGGTTGACAGCGGGAGAAAGACGACGGCGGCCTGATGGGAAACCAGGAAGAGAATAATCCCTCGGTTCCCTTTGAACCGAGTTCTAATCGTATATTGTTTTGCCTCGGTTCACAGTCGAGGCATAAAAGTGCAGATCTTTAACCTCGTCTAGATATGCTTCGGGTCAATAACCGGTGTCTATAGGCTAGAATAACCGGTGCCATAACCTCTGACTGCACTAGTGGTGCTAGTCATTTTTTTTTCTACGCTCAGTCAATTTTTTTCTAACTTTTCTTCCTTTCTCTCACTCCGTCTCCTTCCTTACATCTTCACGCCTGGCTTCCCTCCCTCCATCTTCTACTCTTCTTGCTCATCAAAACCCTATCAACGTCGCAGCCACACATCAAACCATCTTTACTAACTTTTTACTTTGCCCAAAGAAGAGCAAAATGTCTTATAATTAAAAGCACTGATAGCCCAGTTCCGGCGGTCCAGGTTAAGAAGGCGAAAGTGGATGTAACTCATAAATAATTTAGGTACTTCATAAATAATTTAGATTTTAAAAATTCAATTAATACTGTAATTCAAAGTTTAATATTTTCAAAAGATAGTATAGTTTTTTCTCCTGCAATTGAGTTTCTCTATCAGTTTGGTTTATAACTCCAGTGATTACCCATTCGACTCTTTGATTTCATAGAAACAATATTCTAATTGGGCACATTTCTAAACAGATGCATTTTTCTTTGGGATGTATAGCAGCAAATTTTGGAAGTTGCATAATCATAGTTATTAGTCGTTTGATAGTTGAAAATTTGTAATTATTAAGCCGATTAGTGTGGAAATTGAACTACTTGGAAATAGTGGATTTGACTGCCAAGCACCTTACGCTTTTGATAAGTGTGAAAAAGAGTTGTTTTTATACTTATAAATGAGCTCAATCTTGTAATTATTCATGTTGTTCCTCATTGAAAAGTTGTAATAGGTAGTAGATTGTTATGTAAAATATTGTACAGGAAATGGTGTATTATTTAGACTCTGTCAACCAATTTTCGCAAAGCGAAAGCCAAAATTCGCACTGTCAGAAGAAGAAAATTCGCATAGCGCACCAGTACCTGTGCGCTGAGCGAATAACATCAGTTAAAGCGTAGCAGTTAAGAAAATTTGCATAGCGCACCAGTACATGTGCGCTGAGCGAATTAATGAATTTAAGTGGCTTTAAAAAACGTGACAGAGCGACAAAAACATCTTCTTCGGACAGAAGTTCCGGACTAAAGAAAGAAACGAAAACATCTCAGGAACTTCCGGAGACTACTTCAAGGCATCAAGACATCATTGTTGCAAGGGATTGCTTCAAATGTGTACGTTTTAGATTACTAGGATTAGTTAAATTTCTCTTTCTTTGGGATTGGATGTAATGAACTCACTGTGATGCAATTTTCCTGTTCAATATCGTTGTTCGTTCATATGCTCTTTCTTGAATTTATTATCATTGTATGAAAATATAATGTTATCTGAATGTCTTTGATTACTGGAAACTAACTTTTAACATGAACGTAGATAGAGCACTTAAGTGATTTGAGATCTAGGGATAGACTCAATAACTTGATCATTCTTAACATCGGACTTAATGCAAATTGTATATTAAATTGACTAAGGTATTATCATTTTAATATATTAATTTAGAACTAATTGCTAAGGGATTAGGACTAGTGTTCCTTGATGTGAATGTTTGAATGAAGTAATGAAATATTGAACAGAGTTTTATATTCACGATTCATGAAACCCAATTCCAACGAAGTTTCTTTTAAATATAATTCCTTGCACACCAACTGTTTGATAAAAATACCAAAAAATAGTTTCTTGTGTTGTTTTGTGCATTTTGACATCTAATTGAGTTATAAAAGGATGAATTGTCATGTGTTGCACAAGTCCCTTGGGAGACGATACTTTTACTTACTCACTATATTACTTAAAACGATTTGGTATACTTGCCAAAAAGTTAACAGCTTTGGAAATGCAAAGCAGAGTTATAGCGGTTGAACTGAGCAACAACGAGCTTGGGGAGTTTCTACCGTTGTTCCCGGCATTGATGCCGAGACTTTCGTCTCTATCATTGGAGAACAATAAGTTTGTGGGAATGATTCTGACCCAGTACGCGTTGAAGACAGTTTTCCCCGAGGCTGGGATAACTCCGTTCGAGAGGCTTCTGTGGGTGCAACGTTGACTGGGGGTTTGATGAGGAAGAAGAGTGGAAGATGGATGAATAGAAGTTAGGCGTAAAGATGCAAGGAAGGAGATGGAGGGAGAGAGAGAGGGAGAAAAACCATAATATCTAAGAGAAAGATGAAAGAAAAATGGTTAAGAGGAATGAGAGAAGTGAATAAGAGTTTGAAAGGTTTATTTTTTTTGTTTTGATAATGAAAATTATTAAAATATTATTAATCTTAAAACTTATAATCCATGATATAAAAGGTATTTTTGTTTACTAAAATTTGGTACACATTATTAAATTTTTTGAAATACATTACTACTGTGTATATATAAGGTATTATTAATATATATATATATATATATATATATATATATATATATTAATAATATATATATTACTTCCACTTTACAATAATAATATAATAATGTGTAAGAATTTTAGATTAAAAAATAAAACAAATATGATTAAAATAGTAATATATTAAGTTGTTAAGTAATTGTATTTTATTTGATGATGTCAAAATAATACCACACCATATAAATATATGCTTGAATTGCTTAAAGATAGATAAAATTAGGTATTGTTCTGGACTAAATGTTAAAATTCCAGCTGTTAGAACATTCAAACATGTTATCTGTTTCAAAGCTCCCTTTATCTTCATTGCTTGTGATTTCTTGAGTTTCCCTCTTCCTTTAACGTCATATTTTATTCTTCTTTTAATATCCGATCCGTACGGAATATAATGTTTTGGACTATAGTATCAATATTTTTCATTAAAACATATACCTCATCAAAACATTGCTTAAGTGAATTACTCCTTTTTTGGTATACATGATATTATAGAAAAAGCATTTTGCAATCACAAAATTTAACATGAATGAGATGAAACATTATACTAACAAATTTAAGGTTGGAATGAATTTTATATAAATTTTTCAAATTTATGTTTATTTTAGAAGCGAAAAATAAAAAATAAGCAAAACAAGGTGCAACGTTGATGCTCTCTTCCACCATAGTCGAGATGTTAGGTTACAATTGTCAACAATGTACCACAACCACAACGATCTTCAATTCCAAAACAAACTTGTGTATACGTAATAAGGAGCGTGGCTTGTTTCTCGAGTCAAGTTGACGCTGAGTTTTGCACCCGAAACGCATTCCTGAGTCCAATCATCAACCTCTGCCGGAAAGTCCCGTTCATCTTCGGAGTCACGCTCCCAACATCAACAGAGAAAGAAGACCTCTTCCCCTGACGTTCCTCCATTCTCCCGTCAAACTCAATCCTCGAAGACGATCTTGACCATCGTTCTCCCTTCTTCACTCTACCATTCTCAGTTGGCACAAAATGGAAACTCGCCGAACGCTCTGACCCCAACACACCTCTCCCTTCTTCCCCTACCTTTCCGTCACATTCTCTCAACACTCTGTTCATGCACCTCACCTCTTCTTCCAGACTTCCTATGCGCGCATTCGTGGAATCCATCACCTTCTTCAGTCGTTCCGTTTGTCGCAGCGCCGCGTCGCGACGTAGGAAGTCCCCCAGCGTCATGGAACGTCGTCGTTGTCGTCCCTCATTACTCTCGAACCGGAGCTGATGACGTTGAACTTGAGAGCTTGCTATGGCGATGGAGTGGCGAGTGTTGAGATGTTCTACCAGCACCGCTCGCATCACCAATCTCAACGGCATTCTAGGGTTTTGAACACACTCTACCAGGGCAACACTCGAGAGCTTCGTGCAATCTATGCAACTGCATATTCCATTTCTCTCATCCTCCGTTACTTTCGCAAACTTGTTTTCCTTCACAAATACCATATATGCCTTTAAGATCAGTATATATATAACTTTATAACTTTTTTCTTGCTGATAAAAAAAAACTTTGATCCAATAAAACGAGACACGTGTCGTACCTGAAGATACCAATCAACCATCTTATAGAGGACGTCGTGGTTCTCGTACCTTCTACCGAATGATTCAGCCACAATTTGGAAATCTCGCGGCTGAATTTCGTTCACCTCATTTAAACGAGTGATGCCGTGAACTGAAACAAGCGCTTCAATGCATCTGCTAACGAGAGTCGCCGTCGTTTCAGCCTCGGGAAGTATCGGTATGCACGAACGGAGAACCGTTAATGCCTGGTCTGGGTTGGTGCAAACGACTTCGCAGAAGCACGTATCGGCAATGTGGCTCAGGCCGTCTGCTGCCGTCATTCCCAGTATCTCCGACGCCGTTCTGACGACGGCCACGTTGGCCGGCGTTATCTGTACTGTGACGTTGTAACAGAATTCGGCTACAGCGGCGAAGGTCTCGGCCGTTATGTGTAACGGGGGAGAGATAGTGAGGTCCGAAGTTTCCGTTAAATGGCGTTTTAGGTATGAACTTTGCGAAACCAGACGGTCCTGGGGAAAAAGTAAAAACGGAGAACATCATGAGTGTCCATCGTTTCATTATCAGCGCAAAAAAGTACAGCGCTTGTTTCTATGTAATTGGCAATAATTAAATTAAAGGAATGTCCCTACTTGTTAGGATTTAAAAGCCGCGCCATGAAAAGCAAAGCAATCACTGATCTAAAAGGGTCATGTCAAGACAAAACAGGGCGTCACTGAAGCTTCCCACAGCATACATGAAATGGATTCTTATGTTATTACTTTCCACTCAACTAATGATCACAACATTGCTTAATCACAAAAATAAATTTATAATAGATGGAATACTACACATAGTATGATTCACTTTTGACTTTTAAAATGTTCATGGGGTTGAGACTTGACAGCAATTGACAGTATCGTCAATAAGCTTGGTTGAGAATTATGTAAATATGCTGCTAACTCTAGCTGTTCCTGTAACCTCAATTGAGTGGGATTTTTAGGAAAATAACTTGCTTGGCTCCTCTAGGTTTTAGGTATAGGAAAATAACTTAATGCTGTGTTTTAATAGGAAACTGGTGTTTTTGAAATCTTTTTTATTTATATATGTATGTATAGTTCACTTACAATCTTCTTATAATAATAATAATATTGACAAATTATTCTAGTCACTCACATTTATATTTCTATATAAGATTGTGAAACACTTTTATACAAAATAGGTGATTAAACATTATAATTATATTTAAGATAATGATATTTTAACAATATTTTTTTTATAATATTTTAACATGTGTTATTCTGTGATTGATTTATATTAATGTTTATAATTATTATTATTATTGATCGTGCAGTAATTTTATATCAAAAATGACATTGATTAAAGAAAATATTATTAAAGTATCGTTAGTGTTGTAGAACTTTTCAAAGCGCTGGGGCTGATGTCCATGTGTAGAATTGACAATTGATGTAGGCGTGTAAACAACATTTTGACCTGAAATGCTGAAAAAAATAAAGTAGTTCTTAACGCTCTATCGCTAGCTGGAAGTAGATTCATATACCCTGTTCATAGGTTATTATCCTATTCCGATGACCATCCAACATTGTTATCATTCATCCTAATTTGTTCTATTGCCACTACCAATAACCAGGTTTGCGTTTTAACTTTTCTTTAACTCTAGTAATCGCAAGTATGAAAACTACAAATTGAGCCAAACATTTTGCTAGATAAGGTTAATGTTAATTTCTTATTATGAGAGTAATTGGATGCGGGTATGACTGTGTATTACTAAAGAATGAAGTTGGTAAAGAAATTGTTTTCCTAAAAAACCATCACTGTAACCACACGCAAGCCATAGAGAAAAACAGGGTTGAAGAGCATAAAATGAAGCAGAAAATCACTGGTAAATCAACCAACCTTGTGCAGACGAAAACACGTTCCTTGAACACGAATCAATACATCTGTTTCACGGCCGATTTTCTGGGACCTGGATGAATTTTGAATATTAAAATGAGAAAGTAAAGATAATCGGAGACCATAGTGGAGTGATATGACAGCGAAAGAGATGAATAATGGAGTGAAGGATTTGGTACCAGGCCTTTACTCTGGAGTGAAGAGACGCAGGAGAAGAAGAAAATGATGGCGAAAGGGAACGAGAAGAGGTTGAAGAAAACTCGCATTCTTCCTCGTAGATGGTCTCAACTGCCCCTAATTGATTCAACGCCCTCATCTCTTTCTCCCTCGCTTCTCGCACTATCCACAGAAGGACAGAGTTTTGAAAAGATTTCTCAGTGCTTTTATTATGATTAGTAAGAAACTACATGTTGAAGTTGTTATGAATAAATATTTGGTATTTTAATTGTTTAATATGTGGTAAGAAATATATAAAATTGATTTAAAAGTGGAGAATATGAATAGATAATGAGATTAGGGGGTGGTGAAGAATTTGGGGTGAAAGGCCATAAATGATGTTTGGGGGTGGGAAGAAAACTTAATGGCACATGTGACGACTCATAAATGCTCTCACATTAATTTCGCCGTTGATAAATTTGCCATCTAACTTTCTCGGTCGGATACCCCGATACCCTATCAAAATAGAAATTATTTTCATACATTCAGTTTAATTTATGACGTTACAACTAATCATTTCCTTCTCTTCATCACCATCACCGTTTACTATCACTTATAACCAATACACTTGAACTATTTCAAATAATCAATTTTACCCAATTTATTTTCCTAAATTCTTCTATTTAATTCTTATAAATTCAAAACCAACTAAATTCAAAATAAAAATAATACAATCACTTAATTTGACTTTTAGTGTTTGGCGTTGAAAATTTATTAAATCATACTAAATTGTATTTTTAATGTATTTGTATTAACATGTAACCGTTTTTTTCAACTATTAATTTGTAACTGTTAAACGTCTAAATTTAATACGACAAGTGAAATCTCTTGATGATTTTTTAGTAAGAAATATATTGACCAATAAAATAATTACTTAGACGAATATATTTTATGTTTGTGAGACTTCAAATCAAAATTGTGAATTTTATTTATTAATAACAATTTTACGTTTTAAACTTAAACATACCTTAATTCTTAATTGAAAATTTTAATAAAGTCTTAGCATAAATATTTTAAGAATTCAATTCATTTTAGATATGTCAACTACTTTAGGAAAAAAAAAATGTTATTTGAATAAATAATTGTAAAAAGTTACAAAGTTTTATAAAAATAATTGAATTACTTAAAATAGAAAAAACTTTAAATAAAAAGTACATTGTTTACCCTTTTATCCCTCACTTCCCTATATATAATCTTTCGTTTTCTTTTACTGTCTTATAATAATACTTTACCTTATAACCTCACTTAGGCTGTGTTCGTTTGAATGGATTTGGAGGAAATGATTTAGGGGAGATGATTTGAATGGATTTGAGTGGATTTGAGGGTAATTTTTTAGTTGTTTTTTTTTAGTGGATTTGTGGGTAATTGAGAGTGGATTTGGAAGTAAAGTTTGTGAGAATTAGTGTAGGATTTGATTGATATGATAGATTTTAAAAATTAGTTTAATTGGTAGAAATTAAAGATTACCAAAATGCCCCTAGGTATAAAAGTAATATAAAATGTTATATTTAATTGTAAAAATGTTTATAAAAAAAATTATGAATAATTTATAAAATTAATGTTTAAAAATTATAAAAATTAAATAATCAACTTATTTTTAATAAATTAGAAAATATAATATACCTAATTTTATTAAAATGTACATCTTTTTAAATTATAATATTAAAATAATTATAAAAAACTGAAAAAATATATATTGCGTAACCGGTTACACGTTCGCGTAACAGGTTACGCGTTTGGAAGCAAAATTGTTCTTCTCTGTAACCGGTTACACTCTGCTGTAACCGGTTATTAATGTGTTATTTTTGGCTGAAGCAAATGGGTATATGAGTCTTTCCCTCGTAAATCATCGCAAATCCTCACACATTTGCGAGATGAGCTGAACAGTGGAATCCCGCAAATCAGCGAATATCCGTCTTACCAAATCCGTGCAAATCCACCAAAACGAACGACCTTGCTTTTGGAAATCCGTCCGCGGTAATTCACGTGAATAGTGTTTTCCCTCCAAACGAACACAGCATTAGTTCTTAAACCACTTGAAAATCCTTGCAACTTTTCCAACTATTTAGCTTATTCATCCTTGTATAGCTTCTTTCTTCTATTTCAAAACTAAGAACACAACTTGTAACCCCTCCATTTAGTAACTTAGACAAAAAAGATATAATTTATGTGGCAAGAGATTACAAACACTTTACAAATAGTTAAAATTCCTTTTTGTCTCTCTTTAATACTTGCATTACATGTCATCTAACTCGATGCAATTCAACCCATTTATCTTAGATATATTATATTTATCTTATCTAATTAATTTATTATTATTTTTTATTTAAATTATATTTTAAGATTAATTTATTTTTGTTTTATTACAAATAAAAGACATTATGTGTATATTCAACACAAAGGAATTAATCTTATACATATTTTTTTTATTGTATTTAACATGGTATCTAAAGTTTATTTCTTTTGAGAAAAAAAACTTATTGTCACTACCACCACACCCGCCGACGATGACACCATCTACCACTATCAGTGACATCATCGTCTATCGCTATCATTACTGGAGTTTCAGTTTCAATCGATGATCACATAGTTTTGATCGCCTCGGCTAAGTGACCATCGTGTCATCAATGATGCTTTCATCGGAGTTCCTACGCGCTTTCAGCGCCTTTTGAAGTTGTTGATTTGCTCCATTTTTTCGTGGTACGTGGTGACACATCTCGCCTCCTTTCAAGCAACGATTTAAAGCGTCAAAGTCGCTCTTTTTTGTCTTTCACATTTGTCGTGTGTGGTCGTACATCCTGCCTCTTCTTAGATAGCTATTTAGAGCATCTAAGTTACTTTTGTTCTCTTTCAGGTGTCTTGATTGGAGAATCTTGAATTTTTAAGGGTTCTCTCTCTTGTTCATCAATGGTTTCTTTCGCTGCAATATCTTATAACCTTCCTTTTGTCACTATTGCGTTTGACCTGTCCATATATGTTTTTTTCTCCCGTGGAAAATATAGCTTTTACTAGTTTATTTATAATTGTGGTGACTTTTCAACAATGACCTATTTATCCATTGGATGTCAAGAATGCATTTTTCAATGACAATTTGCAAGAAGAGATTTATATTGAGCAACTAAAGCTGTTAAATTGGGTTAGAACCCACGGGTCAATCTGGCCCACCACGGATTTGAGCCGGGTTAGGTTTGAAAAAAATAATTTTTTTTATACGGATCAATTTTCATCTCAGCTCAGTTAGAACCCGACTCACCCAAGTTGAACCCGTGGCAAGCCCACCAACCCCATCAATCCATCTGGTTTAATTTAATTATTTATTATTTTGTGTTTTAATATTATTAGTTAACATTTTTTTATTATATTGTAAATGAGAATAAAAAAAAGATGTTTCAAAAGAGCAAAATATTATAAATTTATTCATTCAAGTATATAATATTATAGATGGATAAGTGACATAAAAATTATCAATATTGTAAACTTATTTATTCGCTTTTTGGGTTTGATCTTGGATTATATTTGAATTGTGTGTTAATTTTTTTATTTTGAATTGTCTTTGTAATTTAACATCATTTTAGGGTGAAATTATTTTAATTTGGGTGAGTCAGTGAACCAACCCATTTAACCCTCCAACCCGTAGTGGGTCGGGACGAGTTTAATTTTTGTTGGCTCACTAATAAATAAGCCGAGTTGGGTTGGCTCACTAAGTGGTCAATCATGATGGGTCGGGCCGGGTTAGGCCGGTGTTTGAAAATGTTTTTTAAACCTAGAACTGAAATGGAATACCTAATGGAGCTTGTATATAAGGATAGAACATGATCCATAACTAATCTTAAGACTTTCGAACTTAATGCATGATTGTTAGTTGAAGATTTAAGGAATTGAAACATGATAAGTTATCATAAGCTCAAAGTCACTAGTGATAGAATTTAAATATTTTAGTGAGTTAATTTTGACTTGAATACTAAATTAAGATGTCTGTGAATTCATGAAGTGAATGAAATCTAATCTTGACAATCATAAATATTTTTTGTTAAATTTCTTGTTGCACACTAACTATTTGATAAAAATATAAAAAAAAAATTGTTTAGTCAGTTACATGAATCTATTTGCAAAGAATAATATTTATTATATAATATTGGTAAACTTACCATTTTCCACTACCAACTAGCGAGGATTTATTGTATAATATATTATTTGTCTCGATTTATATATTTGATAATTAGTTGTATATAATATTCAATGAAATGAAACGTAATTTTCCAAATGTTTTGTTTTAAGATAATTTTCTTTCACTTGTCTTAAGATTATAAACATATTATATCAGACATTTGACTTTCGACTTAAGTGAATTGGTAAAAATATTGACTTTAAATTTACTTTTGATTTAAAAAAAATGATGTAAGACTTGAGATGTTGGTCGAAGTGGGTAGCAACATCAATAGATGGATAAGGGAGAAGTCATCTTGACAAATAATGGTTTACGTTTGTTTGGATTGAGATAGGAATGAAAATATGGAAAGAAAAAAGAAAAGAAAGATTGTTTGGATTAAGAGAATGGTAAATTAAATGAAAATGAATATATTTCAATAAAAGTTTGTAATAAATGTAATTAAAAAATGTATTTCTTTTATCTGAATAATACTATATTAGTTATTTATTTTATTATAATAAATGAAAACATACATAATTTTTTAAAAGTTAACAACATAATCAATAAGTATATTTTCACTTAAATATTTGCATAATAGCAGCCAATTTTGTTTCGAATTATGTAAATATTCTTTGTTTTTGGCAATTTTCTTTTCTTTCTATTAGGTCAGTAAATCTGCAGGTAGTGGTTCTGACAAGTCTTTGCATTGGATTGAAGGGTCATTACGAGAGGTTGGCAAGAATGGTGAACCACGTTAAAATGAAAGAAAAATTATACTTTTCTAAAATGAAAACAACTTATAAATAAATGGTATGGTGTCTACTGCCTTTTCGACATTTATTTTTCCATTCGGCTAACTCAAAAACAAAAACGTAATGTTAGAAAAAAATCAAATTTCTAATCACTTAAACTATCACAGGTAGATTAAAATTATAATATAATTTAAAGTTTTAAATGCTAAGTACACTATTTCACAGTGAATTCTTTTCAACATTTTTCTTATAGCTTGGATTTGATAATTTTTTTAGAAAAGCATTACGGCATTTTATTTCTCAATTCTTTTATTGAAGAAAAGAAGGTTGACCCCGTGGAATTCGTTCATCCCCAGTTTCCCGAAACAACGGACAACAACAGAAGAATGGACCGTTATTCATTCTTAAACACTACAAAATTTCGGATCCGCACTCGTTTCCCTCCTCTGCTTCTTCATCTCTCCCCTCTCCATTCATTTTCTTAGACTCAGAACTTTACCTTTCACGAGGTTCCAACCTCATTCATTCTCTCCCTGTCTTTACATGAAAACATATGCAAACCAAAACGTAACCTAAACTTTTCTAACAATGGTACTACCTGGTCGCTGATACAGTGTTACTGCATATTAGCATGCTTTTCTTAACGTGAGCTCGGGTTTGGAAAGAGTCTTACAGTCGATTGATAGCAGAGAAGGCATCAAAGAAGGAAAAGATCAAAGCACATTAGAAGGGAGATGGAGAGTTATTTGCATGAAAATTTTGGAGGAGTGAAGTCCAAAAACACTACTGACGAAGCTCTTCAAAAATGGAGGAAGGTATGTGGGGTGGTAAAGAACCCCAAACGACGCTTTCGTTTCACTGCCAACATCTCTAAACGTTACGAAGCAGCTGCAATGCGTCGTACCAATCAGGTAATCAATCTCTATATGATCTTTTTGAACCTCCAATGTATAGGTTTGACGTATCTTTCAATATAGATTTCAAATGGGTAGATTCGAATCTATTTATTGACATGCAAATTCATTAAAAGTTTGATGATTCTTCGACACTGTAATAGCCATTTTGCTTTTGAGAATACTCTCAAAGGCTTATTCTCTCCTTAATGCAGGAGAAGCTAAGGGTTGCTGTTTTGGTTTCCAAAGCTGCATTTCAATTTATCCAAGGTAAGTTTCTTCATATTTATTCAAAATCCTAGAAGTTTATCCGGTTTTTAGACTGTCGTCATTGTTATGTCTATGAGTCTGTTGACTTTTATAATAATTATTTAAAAATCGTACTTAACACTACAGTTTATGATCGGTTGATAGTGTAAAGCTTTTTATAGTATAGAAATTAAGCCTATTCATTGAGAATCAGGTTGTTTATCTGTGAATTGTGATCATATATATACCCGCAGGTGTTCAACTAAGCGATTATGTTGTGCCTGATGAAGTTAAAGCTGCTGGTTTCCAAATCTGTGCGGATGAAATGGGGTCTATTGTTGAAGGCCACGACGTAAAGAAGCTTAAGTTTCATGGTGGAGTAAATGGCATTGCAGAAAAGCTCTCAACATCAACCACCACGGGGCTTAGTGGTGATTCTGAATCACGGCGCAGGAGACAAGAGCTTTTTGGAGTCAATAAATTCACTGAAAGTGAAGTTCGGAGTTTCTGGGTTTTTGTTTTCGAAGCCGTACAAGACATGACTCTCATGATCCTTGGGGCGTGTGCTTTTGTGTCTCTGATAGTTGGCATATTAACGGAAGGATGGCCCAAAGGTGCTCATGATGGCCTTGGAATTGTTGCAAGTATCTTACTAGTAGTCTTTGTGACAGCAACAAGTGATTATCGCCAATCGTTGCAATTCAAGGACTTAGACAAGGAGAAGAAAAAGATTTCCATTCAGGTTACAAGAAACGGTTACAGGCAGAAAATGTCAATATATAGTTTACTTCCCGGTGACATTGTTCATCTTGCCATTGGAGACCAAGTTCCCGCGGATGGCTTATTTGTTTCAGGATTTTCTGTGTTGATTGATGAGTCAAGTTTAACTGGTGAGAGTGAGCCAGTGATGGTGACTTCCCAAAACCCTTTTCTTCTATCTGGAACCAAGGTCCAAGATGGGTCCTGCACCATGTTGGTTACCACAGTCGGGATGAGGACTCAATGGGGCAAGTTGATGGCAACTCTGAGTGAAGGAGGAGATGATGAAACCCCATTGCAAGTTAAACTGAATGGAGTAGCAACCATTATTGGGAAGATAGGACTATTCTTTGCAGTGGTTACCTTTGCAGTTTTGGTGAAAGGACTCATGGGCCGCAAACTCAAAGAGGGAAGATTCTGGTGGTGGTCAGCAGATGATGCAATGGAGATGTTGGAATTCTTTGCCATTGCGGTTACCATTGTCGTTGTTGCTGTCCCAGAGGGGTTACCCCTAGCCGTGACATTGAGCCTTGCATTTGCAATGAAAAAGATGATGAATGACAAGGCCCTGGTGAGGCATTTGGCAGCTTGTGAAACTATGGGATCAGCCACAACTATATGCAGTGACAAGACTGGGACATTGACAACCAACCGCATGACTGTGGTGAAAACATGTATTTGTATGAAGGTCAAGGAGGTGAGTAATAATTCTAGTTTGTCCTCTGAACTCCCAGGCCCTGCTTTGAAAATGTTGCTTCAGTCAATATTTAGTAACACTGGAGGAGAAGTTGTGGTTAACAAGAAAGGTAAGCGTGAGATCTTGGGGACTCCAACAGAGTCAGCACTGTTGCAGTTTGGCTTATCATTGGGTGGGGATTTTCATGCAGAGAGACAAACATGTAAGATTGTTAAAGTTGAGCCATTCAACTCTGAGAAGAAAAGAATGGGTGTGGTTTTGGAGATCCCTGGAGGAGCTTTAAGGGCTCATTGTAAAGGTGCTTCCGAAATAATTCTGGCTGCTTGTGACAAGGTGATAAACTCAGAGGGTGTTGTTGTCTCCATCGATGAAGAATCGGGTAATTATCTCACGAGTACAATCAACCAGTTTGCTGGTGAGGCACTAAGAACTCTCTGCCTTGCATATATTGAATTGGAAAATGGGTTTTCAGATCAAGACCCTATTCCTGCAACTGGCTACACTTGTATAGGAGTTGTTGGTATCAAAGATCCTGTTCGTCCTGGCGTTAAGGAATCGGTTGATGTGTGTCGATCTGCTGGAATAATGGTGAGAATGGTTACGGGAGACAATATAAATACTGCAAAGGCCATAGCCAGGGAATGTGGGATTTTAACAGATGATGGCATAGCCATTGAGGGTCCAGACTTCAGAGAGAAGACTCAGGAGGAATTGTTTGATCTAATTCCCAAAATTCAGGTACTTCATATACTTGCTATATGAGTAACATCTCTGATTGATTCAATCCTTAACGAGGAACATGGTTGATATGCACTAAATAATATGATGTGTTCAATTTTCTTCTAAGGTTATGGCTCGATCATCACCTCTAGACAAACATACACTAGTGAAACACCTACGTACCACGTTCGGTGAAGTTGTAGCTGTAACTGGTGATGGAACAAATGATGCCCCGGCCCTTCATGAAGCTGACATTGGACTTGCTATGGGAATTGCTGGAACTGAGGTGAATCAATTGCGATGATAAGCTTGGCATAATAGGGAATTTATCTAACTCCTTTGAGATGTTCACATGTGAAAAAAGAATAGTGTTTAAGATCATTACTTTTTATCAGCAGAATCATATTTAGGATATTTGTTTCATTGTCCTTCATACGAATATATTGTGAAAATCTAATATGATCCATTCCTGATCGAATATTTGAAATCAAAAGAATAGGAAAGGGGATGGTGAATATAGTGCACTTCATTTTGATCAAATAATCTCAAACTTCTAAAGCAAGGAGATTTGTGCAGGTTGCAAAAGAAAGTGCAGATGTCATTATTTTGGATGATAATTTCTCCACAATAGTGACAGTAGCTAAATGGGGGCGTTCAGTTTACATAAATATTCAGAAATTCGTACAGTTCCAGCTCACTGTAAATGTGGTTGCATTACTAGTGAACTTCACGTCAGCATGCATGACAGGTTAAAACATTATTCCTAAATTGTCTTTCAAGCACCCTTTCATTATTTTTCATTCCGTTGAAAGTGCAGTAGTAATTATGCTGGAAAAAAAAAAGAGGTTCTTTATCGTGTGATTTTACGTGAATTTTGTCTTTAGGCAGTGCACCCCTCACAGCTGTTCAACTTTTGTGGGTGAACATGATAATGGACACGCTGGGAGCACTTGCACTTGCAACAGAACCCCCAACTGATGATTTGATGAAGCGTGCACCAGTTGGGAGGAGAGGTGACTTCATCAACAATGTCATGTGGAGGAATATCTTAGGACAATCATTGTATCAGTTTGTGGTGATATGGTTTCTTCAGACAGTAGGTAAATGGGTCTTTTTCATCAGAGGCCCGAATGCTGAAGTGGTTTTAAACACTCTTATTTTCAACACATTTGTATTCTGTCAGGTAATCCTTCTTAAACACTCCTCCTCACAGAATTTACTAGCAAGTTCAGATCATCACGTGCCAATGTCCTCCACTAATTTTCGTGATTACCGAATGATTTCTTCAAGACTTTTAGTAACCTTAATATGTTTTTTTATGGAACCTTAACGTGTTGCCTAGGCAGATGCATGAGAAAATAATGAATTGGCAACGGAGAAAATTTGCCTAACTAGACATGGATTCGTTTGGTTATGCAGGTTTTCAATGAGGTAAATTCACGTGAGATGGAGGAAATAGATGTTTTTAAAGGCATATGGGATAATCATGTGTTTATAGGTGTCCTCGGTTGCACTGTTTTCTTTCAAATCGTAATAGTTGAGTACTTGGGAACCTTTGCCAACACAACACCTCTCAGTCTGGTACAATGGATCTTCTGCTTAGGGGTTGGATATGGAAGCATGCCACTAGCAGTTCGCTTAAAGCAGATCCCCGTCTGAACCATGCATGAAGGGATATCCAGTTTTCAAAACACAGCTTCATATTTGTTATGTTACTGTGCTTCGAGGTTCCATACTCTTGTACAGTCACTAATAGGTCCGATATTGCTTGAGGTTTTCTTGAGTAGGAACCAGAGTTTGATCAAATAAAAGTAGAAATGTGGAGTCTCGTGCCGTTATATATAGTTAGTCTTGTATAAGCGACTACCAAAGAACCTCTTAGCCATGTTTTATTTAGCACTCGTTGTTTATTTTTCAAAGGCTAGTAGAAATTTAGGCTAGAAAACCTGAACCCTTTTCCAGAGTGGATACTGTTGATTATAGATTGAATATGATTGTACAAGTATGCTTCCAAATATTACGTACATACAGCATATTTCTTGCTATAGCTGACATGTGGTAACACCAATCACTCGTGCAAAATTATTATTTTCCAAGATGTTTTCGTTTACTGAAATAATTATGTGAATCAATAACCAGTCTTTCAATTTACCGGAACAACTTTTAATTGACTTTTATGAAAGGGTAATTCTGACTCTGCTCTTATACACACACACAAGTGCCAGCGTTGTTTAGTTATCTCTCCTCCCCAAAACCACCACAAACACATAGGATTTGAAAAAAACTGCTATTCATCATTAATAACTTATTAGAAAAATACATGTAAATTAGTATCGTATTATTCTATAGTATGAAAATGTATGGGAATCTCATATAATAAAACCTGTCATAACTATGGGATGTGGGTTTGATTTGAACTAACAAAAGCTATGCATGTCTTGCACTAAACTTCCCATTTAATGTTCATTCGGGTTCTTATGAAATTGAGTGGAGATGGTAAGCAAGGTACATATCCTGTCAACAACTTATTATCTTCCTCGTCATCGTGCCTTTAACTGTTTGTTCTTCAATCTTGTGGAAGGAATTCTCTAGGCATTGGTAGAAATAAAATCTGTTGAATTTATACCTATGGACCTAATAGGGGAAATTAACTTAAATTTGGGAAACAATCATTTTAGTTTGTGTTATACTAAGACACTCTCATTTCTTTGTTATACACAGCACTAGGGGGATAAACTTTCCTCGTCTGAACTGCTATCTTGTCTTGCATGGTATCTGTTGAGAACAGGTAATGATGCACTTGCGGCTATCCTGAAGGATCTAGCTGAACCAACCACAGTTCTGTCTTGCATCCTTCCCACTTCTTTACAGACTTGATCCAAACTATTTAAAAAGTCTCTCACAATCATAAAAATTCTGAAAGGGTGCGCCTCTTCCTTTGCTGCATCACCATGAAAGTAGTCTGTAACTTCTTTCACAAGGAACAAGGCCTTTCTCTCATCAGCCTTGATCCTAACAATTTCCGCTTCAGCGTCTTTCAGAAATAGCCCGGTTGAATTAAAGAAATTTCCATACATATCAGGCTTTCTGCATTGCAAAACTAAGCTCACTTTATCTAGCCCACTTTCAAGCTTTGAGACATAGCTTCTCAACACATCCGAGTCCATTCCTGCTGCCTTTTTGACATTACCTAGGTCTCTACTCAGTCCAGCCACAACCTGCAATCCTTTCTTTCTGAACTCGTCCTCGTTGAATTGGGAAGTTGTCTGGTTTTGAACATTTTCGTTCGCAGATTCACCACCTGTTCCTTCAGATCTAATGATCTCTTGGACCACAAAGTGGAGAAGCGTTGTCTTCCCATCTGTGCCCTTTATATCTACCAGTTTTAGAAGTGTGTCCAGTTTGAAAGATTTAGCATCACCACGGTTTGTGCCAACATTCATTCTGTTTCCTGTCCTTAGAACGGCTTCGAGAAGTTTGAGGAATAGCCGACTGTGCTTTAATTCCTCACTTGCAGCCTGGTAAATGTGAACCGCTGATTGATTAATTTATACCGAGGCAGAACAGAATGCAAATGAAAACGAGACACTGAATATAGAAAGGGATGAATACCTCCAGTGTCTGAAAGGACTTCCTAAGGTAGTTAACTTCTGTTTCGAAATTAGCTCTGTACAGCATTGCTTCAATTCTTTTAAAAGCTAAAGGGATATCAAGCACTGCTTTAAGAAATCTTTCTGCAGAACCAAGTCTTGATAGGTCACCATTATAATTTTTAAGTTTTATTTCCTCCTCCTTTGTTAGAGCCATCTTCACTAGAGTCTCCAATAACTCAGTTCCCAAACCTTCAGGGTTCCCTGTGTCATTCAAAAACCGATGCCACCTAAGATCAGTAGATGATACATATCCATGCAATTGAGAATTCGTCATCAACATTTTATACTCAATTTCAGAATTATTTATTGGACTAAGGGAAGTGGACATTGAAGAAACTATATAAGGGATAGCTGCTGGTTTATCTTCAGTAGATATCATGTATCATGAGAAATTAGAAATATCATGTTAGATGACACCAATTAAAGAGATAAAATAAAGAAAGACTGAAACTGAAGCAATAGAAAAATGATACACTGACGGAATAAAAACAGAATATATCTGGGTTAGAAGACCAGAACAAAAATAGTAAAATAATCTGTATTTATGATGACACAATCATGGCTGGGAAACAGTATGGCACTGCTTTTAGGGAAGTTTGACCGTTACAGCTAAAAAAGGCAAAGCTGAGTAGTTGATAAGATTGTGACAGTACTAGGTTGGTCCATTAAGATGCCAAGAGCAATAAAATTAATTCCTAAAAAAAGAGTCTAACAATGAATGTGAGATCTTTCTAGTGTAAAAGTGTAGAAAGAGCCACCGTGATGATCCGGGATGTTTCACTATTGTTCAATAGTCAAGACTTATGCGGATGTTAAGAACCATATCATGCCCAGTTTTGTTTTGTTTTTCTTATCTCCCCTAAAAATATCCTATTATTAAATAATCTAACAAAACCCGTAAAGCTGCACAAGGCAACAAAACATCCGATTTATTGTGCAGTTGAAGTGCGACTAGTCTCCATGTCCAGAAGAAGGAAAAAAAACTTACCATCCAAAAGAGCTTCGCAGACCTCATCTCTTGTGACATTAAGTGCCCTTAGGAGTATAGCTATGTTTTGGGATTTCTTGGGGTCTAACACCCTATTTTCGAGTTCAACAGGGGGAAGAACTGATCTCCTAGTGACAGTCTCTTTAAAAGCAGAACCTGTAGATTTGCAGCCAAACAGGGTCTCCATCATGTCCTCATTTAACCTACACACCACAAACAAACAAACATCAGTCCACCCATCACAGAATCACATTAACTACAATAACTTATCTCAATTACTTACTGAAAGGAGCTGGATTTTAACTGATCCCACACAGTGGTACGGTCCGAAGTAGCACAAACTTTATCCCAATGCAGAGCCTTCAACTTGGGTTTCGCTCCACCCACGTCATCACCTCCATGCCTTTTGTCAACTTCCTCAGTAGAACCTTTCCTTACACTAACACTGTTAGCAGAAGACCCTCCTCCATTTCGAGACCAAGACTCTCGCTGCTTCCTTGGCACAGAGGACGAAGATGCACTGATTGACGGAGACCAACCCTTCTGAAACGGCGGCGGCGGGGGAGGAGGAGGAGGTGGAGGAGGTGGAGCGGTAGGCTTAATAAGATGAGTCAAATTCGGTGCTGGGGGAGGCGATGAGAATTTCGGTCTTCTAGAAGGACCCATGCTAGTTACTTTTTCTATTTGCTGATATTTGGTTGAAGCTGGTGGCGCCTGTGACGGCGGTGGAGAATGCTTCGCCGGCGGTACGATCATATTTCTGATATCCGGCGAAGGAGCAGAGAACCTGGATTTCGGTGAAGTTCTCTTCGAGTAAGGAACCACCGGACCAGCAGCAGCCGCCGCTGGTATGGCGGCGGCGAGACAACTGTGGCGCGACACCGGCGTGAAACAATTCTCTTCGCGGCTTAGCGACGACCCGTGCGGCGAGTGAAATGCCGTCTCACAGCTTTCCTCCTCGGACGACGATGATGAGTCGGAGAATCCTGCCGGCGGCGAGTGGCTTTCGTCCGGCGGCTTTTGAGGCGGCGGCAGCGGCTGCAACTCGGGACTGGGGCGGTACCGGTGATCGGAGTTAAGCTTAACAGAATCAAGCTTTCGATAAGGAGAAGTGATAATGTTCGTTCCGTTGGGTTCGGTGAGCGACGTTCTGGCGGGCTCCACTGTTCCAATGTAGAGGAAGCTCGAGGGTGGTGGGGCCCGCGGAGAATCTTCCGGAAGCCTACGAGAAACGAGTTTCTGCGTTTCCACTGGGTGTTTTGCTCTGTGCCTGTACAAGAAGAAGCCCAACGCGGAGAACATTCCCAGGGTCACGATTCCCACGGAGATCGCAATTGCCACCTTCTTGGCCGGCTTCGTGGGCTGTGTCGCCGTCGGGTTCGCGATCACGGCGCCGGAGGATGTAACCGGAGGCAGGTTCTGAACTGGCGGCGGCTGCCCCGCGGGATACTCATTGAAGAAAGGAATGTCGGGAGAAGAAGGAATATCCGGGGGCGGAGGGGGCGGTGGGGTGAGTGGCGGCGGAGCTGAGAGCTCCGGGAACAGAGGCTGGTGGAGAATCCTTCTTGTTTCATTGAAAATGCGGAATTGAGTTGTTGTGTTGATAGCTCTGAAAGTGGGAAGTAGAGAGAATGATGATAGAATGAAAAAGAAGGTGAAATGATGATGGTGAGGTTTCATAGTGAATTTTGTGGGCTTCTCTGCTTATTATCGCCTTTTGTTCTACACAATAATACATGTCTGGTTTTGTTTACGCAAATTACTTAGCTGGAAAGACAAACAGAAAAGAAAAAAGAAATAAAGAGAGAGGAAACTTCTTTGGAGTAAAAATAGTGAGTAAGGAGTGAGGAATGTGAGGTGGCAGTGGAAATGGGTGTTACTTATGCATAAGAACATAAGAACGACGATGACAGTTATGGAGTGTTACGTAGGTGTTGTTTTTGTCTGGGTGGTAAGGAGGCCAAAGCAAAGCATAAACTCTTTGAGAGATGCCGTGAAATCCTGTGTGTGGACACTCCACTTTGCCACTTTATCTTTTTCTTCACCTAAATACTTGCTTTTACACTTTTCAGTTTAATATATAACGATAGAAAGATGGTGTCGGAATAAGCTATAAACACAGCCAACTGGTTCAAAACTGAAGCAAAGGAGATGGCGTGTTGATGGAAGGGAATCCTTAATCAGGACAAGAACACGTTACCTACTTAGGTAATGGTATGCCAAAACAAAATAAAATCTTACCGTACGCTCTTATACTTTCCTACCTTCCGTAGGGCTGGGAATAAACTATCCTGTTTTAAACTTAAAAAACTTAAATTACTTTTACTTAAAACTAATTATATTTATTAATAGTTCAGTTTAAAAATACTGAACTGTTTTTATTCTAGTACAGTTAACCAGTTAACTCTCTTTCAGTTTTTCCAATTCTTTTTCTCAATCACAATTTCTCTCAAAATTAGGTTTTCTTTCCCCTTTCTCCATCACAGTTTTCGCTTGCCGCCGTTGAAGGTTTCTGAAGGTTCGTTGCCGACTTGCTGTAGTCAAAGACTCGCCGTCCTCTCGTTACTTCCCGTTCATCAAAGGTTCGCTCGCCGCCATTGAAGGTTCTCAAAGGTTTGTTGCCGTTGAAGACTTGCTGTAGTCAAAGACTCGCCGTCGTCGAAGACTTGCCACTGTTGAAGGTTTTGCCGCACTCTATTGTCGCCAAACTGTTATCGAAGACTCGCCCTCGTCAAAGGTGAGTTTACCAGGCTGCTATGAACTTTTTGTGTGAACCCTAGTCGCATTGTTCGATGTGATTTTCAACATTTTTTTACCTTGGCATATTTGTGTCTTGTTTAGCTTTTGACAGATGGAATCCATGCTCTCCCAATATTTTTTTCTCTGTGTTGATTGTTACCATATGGTATGACTGTTGTATGTTACCACTAAATTTTCATTAAAACTCTAAGAACTTAGAATAAGGGTATAATTAGAATTTTAATTATAGGCTAAAGGCTCTGTGTCTTTAACCTTTGCTGCTAGGTTCAGTGGTTCTCGAATTCATGGATGTGTGGTGGGTGAGTGGGGTAGTGGCTTTATGCTCTGTAGTCCAAAAAAACCAAGAAGCATAAATCTTGGAAAAGTTTAAAATGTGAGTGGGGTCGAGAAATGTTAATCACATATGCCGGCCACCTTGAACACACCCCAGGTTCCATTGAATTCCAAAGACAGTGAAATGATGGGTATAGGGAATGAAAACAGGCAGTGCCTTAAGGCAAAGGGTCCATGTTTGTCAAGTGATGCTCAGGGGGTAGTTGAGATTGAGAAGCCACAAAGAACCTCTTATGATGTTGGTTCTGTGGAGCAGCAGTCAGATACAAATCTTGTGGAATCATTTCAAGTTCTAAGTGTTATACAAAACTATGAACAAAACTATGAACAAGTTCTTGTGGAATCATTTCAAGTTCAGCGGAAGAGGTGGTCCCTTTACATGGAAACTAGAGAAAGATTAAGGATGTCAAACATACTTAGAACTTTAAGTGATTTAAGATTAAATACTTTAAGTAGAGAAGAAACTTTTGAAATAGATAAAAATTGGATTAGACAAGATTATGAAGCTAATTTTAATAAAGAAAGGAGAGATTGGTATTATAAAACATTTACAAAACAACAAGTAGAAAATTTTAGAGAAAAATTTTATAAATACCTAAGACAATGAAATAAAATTATACTTCTTTGACTGGTTTTCGAATTACAATAGAGATAATAACTTGGAATATCCCTTTAGTATTAATAAATCTATATGTCCATTAGACAAAATATCGAATACTTGGAAAACAGTAAATACTGAAATAATAGAATCAGAATATTCTCCACAACAAAGAATCGTAATACAAACCATAAAAGATATAGAAATAGAAGTTAGTCCATATAAATATTTTAAAAATGAAGATAAGCCTGTACAAGTAAAAGATATCAAAAAATTGCATTCCCAACGTAATTATTCAAATACATATTATGTCAAAACAATTAACTAGAATAGAAAGTAAGACGCAAAAAGAAACTTCTAGTAGTTTAAAAGAACCTATAAAACTAATATGTAAGTTATTCAACGTACCACATAAAGAATTAGATTCATTAAGATTAAAAAACGATACAGATTTAAAAATAGAAGAATTGAAAAAGAAATTAGATCGGCTAAATAAACCATCAGTGAATACATTAGAAGTCTATAAATTAAAAACATATCCAAAGCTTATAAACTATTATCATCATCCTATGATTGCTGATGTGCAGTCTGCTGATCTACTCTATTTCTTTTTATTTCTATTGGGTCCTCTTTTCTCTTCCTTTTGTTAACTCAAAATCTAAATGGATATTAATATTTTTTTATCTAACTAGTATGTTTGAAATTATTGGGTGAGTACAGACTGACTAGGTACTTTAACACTTAACTAGATACATAATATTGTCAATTAGCGATTGTAAGGAATTATTGTTGAATTGGCTGGAGAAATTTCAACATCATGTTCATGTTGATAGTTTTTGAAGTTTAATCCTTTTTAAAGAAAAATGTAGTGACATAATGTAGTGACGTGATTTCTGAATTTGTTTTCAGACCCTATATCATCATCATTTAAAATAAATTTGTTTTTTGTTTGATTGAACTCTTAATTAATGTAGTGACGTGAATGTCAGAAACGGTAGAAACCCTCACACCAAATACTTCTAGAATGGATTATTTACCTCCTTGTATCGATTCATCATCAACTGAGAATAGTAAGGGTCGATCAGATGTGTGGGGACATTTTACTAAACAAAAACCACATTCTGAGAAGAAGGCCAAATGCAATTATTGTGGTGATTTGATTAAATATTTGGCTGGAACAAGTGGGATAAGGAATCATTTGGCGAGATGTAAAGAAAACACTAATAGAGAAGCATTCAAAAGGCAAAAGCTTTCATCATCAATTGCAGAAGTTAGTGTTAGTCCTTCACCAACTATTTCTAAATTTGACCAAAATGCATCTCGAATGAAGTTGGTGAAGATGTTTGTGAAGTCTGAGCTTCCTTTTCGATTTATGGAAAATGAGGACTTCCGTGACTTTGTATGGTCCTTGCAACCACGATTTGAAGTCTCATCCCGCACTACATTGAGGCGTGAAATATGGGAACTCTATGAAGAGAAAAAAGCAAAGTTGAAAATGTTTCTATCAAAGCAGTGTGAGAGGGTTTGTTTAACTACAGACACATGGACATCAATCCAAAACCTAAATTACATGAGTTTAACAGCTCATTTTATTGATAATGATTGGAAACTTCAAAAGAAAATTTTGAATTTTTCTCAAACAACGGGACATTCAGGACAGCTCATTGCTAAACATGTTGAGGCTTGTTTGAATAATTGGGAGTTGAAGCGAGTCCTTATCATCACAGTGGATAATGCTAGCGCGAATGATGTTGGAGTCCAGTACCTTAAAAGAAGGATGTTATCATGGAATTGTCTTGTTTTGAAGGGAGAATATGTTCATATGCGTTGTTGTGCTCATATATTAGGTTTGATTGTGAAGGATGTCTTAAAAGAGATAAAAGATTCAGTTTCAAAAATCCGGAGTGTAGTTAAATATGTGAAATCTTCTCCTGCTAGATTTGCTAAATTCAAGGCATGTGTTGAACAAGAGGGAATTTCTTACAAAGGTATAGTTTGTCTTGATGTTGAAATTAGGTGGAATTCAACTTACTTAATGTTAGAGGCAAGCTTGAAGTACAAAGATGCCTTTGTCTTGCTAGATATTCAAGATAAGAAATTTGGTGTTGAAATGGCCAAAAGTAATGATGGTGTGCCATTAGAAGAAGATTGGGAATATGTGAGGTCTATTCTACCATTTTTAAAGATATTTTATGACTCTACCTACGCATTTCTGGTTCATCTTATGTCACGAGTCATATGTATATGAAGGAGGTGTTTGGAATTGGTAAAAAGATTTGACAATATTCTGAGAGTAGTGATGTGAGCATAAAATTGATGGCAATGAGGATGAAGGACAAGTATGAAAAATATTAGGAAAATCCTAATGGAATTAATATCTTATTATTGATTGCTGTTGTATTGAACTTTTTGTATTGAACTTTTACACTTAAAAAATGTCAAATAAAAATATTTTTTTAATGAAATTCTATTCTAAGTAATATTTATATTCAACCAGAAACGATAATTGAATAAAAATTTTCAGGTATAATAGTTTTTTTCAATTTTTGTTATAAATATTCAATGCGGTCTCTTAATTTTTTTTCGTAAATATAATATTCATTTTTTAAAAAAAAATTAATGTGGTCTCTATTTTTTAAATTAGTACCGATATTGTTTAAGGATACATGACAATGTAAATGATACTAAAACATTATATAAAGTTTATTCACCTTATCACATTAGATAATTTACCTTTGTGTTATACAACATTCATAAGGTCAAAATATACAGATATTGTTTAAAAGATAACATGACAATGTATATGACACTAAGGCATTATATAAAGTTCATCTACCTTAGTGTCACATTGGATGAGTGATCTTTGTATCACATAAACTTTTATAAAATCAAGTTGTAATTCTCTAAAAGGAACATAAAACGAACTACATTGACCCTTTTTTAATAAAAGTAAAATCTAAAGAAATAAAAATAAATAATTTTAACTAAAATTGGACCTGAGATTATTAAACCTTTATTATATATTAAAATCATTCTAATTAGTTCAAAAGTATCTGTTTAAAAAGTAGTATTCTGTTTTAAAAAATTGACATATTCAAATAATATCTGAAATCATTAATAAAAAACAATAAATAGATCATAATCCAACCACTGATTAATTGTAATAGCATAACCATATCAATATTAAGACCATCCAAACATACATTACATAAATAATTGTTTGGCTAAATTATATATATATATATATATATATATATATATATATATATATATATATATATATATATATTATAGACCAAATTCATTATACTTTGAAGTTTAAAATGGTATTTAGCCATTGGTATTAAAGAAGAATGAGAATATATAAAAATAATGTTTCGAACAATCACAAAGTTTCTAGCAATCATAGGCAATAAAAATATATGTTTTTTCCTTCTCTACATATATTCATATGTTTTATTATATTTAAAACTTTCATTTTTTTTATGAATTGGGAGTACAGATATAAATTTTCAGAAACATAAATCAAAATAAAAATGGAATAATATTTGTAGTTATGTATTGTGAACGTAACTTCGAAGTTAATACTCTTTTTTTTCTATTTTTTCTCGGTTCACAAGTTCATAATTTTTTTGTCTCACTACAACAATCTTAAATTTTGTTTCTTTTACTTTTTTTCCAATCCCCTCTTACTTTATGTAGTTTATTTATAAATTAATAAAATATTCTAGTAATTGCTACAAAGAGTGAAAATTTTGTTTAACCCAAAACTTAGTGGTATCAGTTTATCAATTTTTTATACTGGAAAGTAACAAAAGAATAATTAAATTGACACAAATCATAAAGGATATTTGATCGGATAATTTTGTAAAGAGTTAGTATTCTATCGTCAACTTTGATTATCAATTGAAAACATATAAAAAGGAGGGAGAGAAAAAAAGATACAGAGACAATAAAAAAAAGGAGAGTAAAAATGTCTCCGGATAAAAAACATGATGCTAGTAATGTTTTTTTTTTTGTATTATTTTTAAATAAATGACTTAAATAAGATTTGATAAATGAAAAAAAAAAACGAGTATAATTTAGTATTGACTAAGTATACAAACAAAAATATTTTAATTATTTTATAAAAAGGGTTTCAACGTAATTAAAAAAATCCTTTTTATTTCAATTATCAAAATACTATGATTGTTTAAATTTAAAAAACATGAAAAAGAAGATAATATCTTTGAATTAATATTGGCGTAAAAAAAAGAGAAATATAATTTTGTTTATATCATTCTTATTATACGTTCAAATACATGTAGTACAAAATTAGATCTTCATGTTCACTGGAAAAAAAAAATATTGGTCTATATTAAAATATCATTATTTGTAACAATATGAGGTCCAACCATTAAATTCTTTCAAAGAACAGTATTCTTTTAATATGACAGTAATGATAATTTTTAATATGATTGAATAAACTTATTTAAAAGAAACAAGTTTAGAAGAAGAAGAAGAACACTGTTTTCATTTATTTTAAAAAGTAACTAGGAGTTATTTTTAAAAATATATATACAATAAAAGAGAACAAAAAGGCTAAAGGAATAACTCTTTTATAGTAAAAAAAATACATACCAATCTACTTATGTAAAATCTCTCTCTCTCTCTCTCTCTCTCTCTCTCTCTCTCTCTCTCTCTCTCTCTCTCTCTCTCTCTCTTTATATATATATATATATATATATATATATATATATATATATATATATATATATATTATGACTAGAAAAAAAAATTGCCATAAAGTACTTAAAAAATATACTAGAATAAGATGACTTAATAGAATAAGATGACTTAAACAACTTGATTAATTATTTTAACTGCTATTGTTTGTTGGAAAGAAACAATTCTTAAGAATATTTTACTAAGAATATAGTCTCTAGTGGCATATTTTTCCGCCCGATTTGGACTGTCTTACAAATTAAGTTTCGTCCCAACCTGCATCCACATGTGTTTATTCAGACTGTATTAAGATTCATTATGCAATAACTCTTGTGCTTAATCATATATAAATTAAAAAGAAAAAAAAAACTCTTATACTAAGGAAAGTAATTAACAATCATATAATTGAATCTGAATTCCAGCTCCTAAAGAAAAATAGAAAGATCTCAGCATTTAAAAACATTCAGTAGTTAACGTTAAGTGTGTGTATTATAATATATACACACTTCCTTTCTCTCCGATCCCGCTTAACATTTCTAACAGTTTTTTTTTTTTTAAATTGAACTACTTTCTGAAAAAAAAAAAACTATTTTAAAAATCGAACCCGACCGTTGAACAAATCAACTGGTGAATCCGTTACTTAATTAGTTTAAAGAAATTACAAGAACAACTTGTGGAAGAACCGATCTAAATCTGTTTAAATAAAAATATTTAATAATGTATACTTATATTTTTCTCGTAAAACATAAAGATGTACTAAAATATTTGTTATTTTTTTATTCTACATATAAACATATTATTAGTAAAAACTTTAGATATATTATTTTAATTTTTTATTTAAGTATCGCAACGTATTTTAGCTTGATTTTTATGTATTTTAAATGCTAAAATATATATTTTTATATTATTAAATTATTATAATAATGTTTTTAATATTAGTTCATCCCCGATCCTCCATAACGTTTAAATTGAATCCTTTGAGTTGGTCCTCCTACCCACATTTAAAAAAAATATATTATGTACATTACTAAGTGACTATACTCATGTTCAGCCCAAATCCCACCGGTGATCGGAAAGTTCTTTTTACCTAGATCGCCAATTCTAAAAAAATAAACATATGAAATTAAGTAAAGCTGAAAAGCACGCTTAAAAACCATTTCTATTTTAACTTTCCCTCCCCACTTTTTTTCCCCTATGTCTCATCATTATAAATCCCTCTTTTATCTTATCATTTATTTTATAATTTTAATTTCTACACATGTAGATTCTTTCCAACCCAACATTCCCTCCATTCAAATCAGTTTTCCATTGCACTCAAATAGTAGGGTGTTCAAATTCATATCGAAAAAAAAAATCTGAGTTTTGATCATAAAAAAAAATCGAAACAGATAAAATAATCTGTTTTTATTTGTTTGGATTAGGTTTTGCTTTCTATCGGTTCAGTGTTTTGTAATTTTATGTTTTATTCGTAAACTTTGTTACTTGAATTTATGGAGAAATAATAAATATGTTATTTTTTTATCCCAAATACAATCATACGTCTTTGTAATCGAACCAAACAATGTACATAATTCCATAATAAATATAAAATAATGTCTACATATCACTTTGGTCCAGTTTTGTTGCACATGAAATAGGCATAATCTGTGATCCCAAAATATGAACAGATAGCAGTAGTAAGGATTCAACTTGCTATTCCAAACCCAATAAGAAGCTCTACATATTGAATAACTTTTTCGCCATAAGAATATCACAATATATTAAAAAGTAATACGCATCATAAGTGTATTTCTGTAAATTAAATGCCGTATTTTGGTAATCCATATCTAACAGGTATTTGTTTGCATAATTGTGAAATACGTTGTTATCAGAAATTGTCACAATGTTCTAAATGTAAGGTAGGATTCAATGTTCTAAATGTAAGGTAGGATTATCTTTTTCGTAATTTTTTTTTGTTTTTTTCCAAGAAAATTTTTGTATGGACTTTCTAGTTAATAAGAGGGGTTCAAAATATAAAAAATCCATTATTTGGACCATGACTAAAAAAAATAAAAAACGGAAGCCACTCTATCAGAGCCAGGTTTCGATCCTGGGACCTGTGGGTTATGGGCCCACCACGCTTCCGCTGCGCCACTCTGATTCAATGAAATTAACTTGCACAATGTTTTATCTAGACTAAATCAATAATGTTGTCTTTTTAAGTTTGACAGAGTGGTCCCCTTCCATAGTAGTATAATATATCTTTTTCCAAAAGACAGTAGTGTTGATGAGGATAGAGAATGAAAAGAAGAGAAAGAATGTGGAAGAAAGAAGATGTGAGGCTTTGAGACAGAGGATTGTGGGGGTGCAGTGCATAGTTGAGGGAAGAGAGACAGAAGATAAAAAAGCAGGAAAAAGAAGTAACAGTTAACAGTGTGCACTCATAATACTAATGTGTCGTGATCAAAAGTTTGATGCTTTACTTAACTGGACAACATCTCTTCCTCTTCAATAATACCATTCCAGCTTTTGATTCCTCTCTTTTATTTACTTTTCAGCATTATTTTTTGTGCTCGACTTTGGGGGAAATATTCCTCACGCTATATTTTTTTCCTACCCTAGTTATGTCCCTATATAAAATTTTGACATCCTACCCAAGTTCTGATTCAGCTTGTTTATAGGCTTCATCATTCAAACAACTATACAATAATGTTTTCTAACACATCATTGCTCTGTTATTTATAAATTGGCATCATTACCTCCTTGAACCTTCAGATTTCCATGTGGGCATGCCTTGGATTATGCATGTGTACCGAAGGGCTTTCTCCTTCACTTCTTTTCTTACAGACAGGAACGTTGTTCCTTGAGAAAGACATTTTGCCGCAACATATTTCTCTCGAATGACAAATGTTTTTTCCTCCCACTCCACGTGGCTTGTTACCAACAAGCTACTCTCCAATCATGCAATGTCAAAATGCTATGTGTCTCTTGTCACCTTATTCGTTGGTGCTTTCTCGCATTTTTTTAATATTATATCAACCACGATACATAAATCTCACGTACTGATTCGAATATGACTGATTGAAACTCGAGGTTTCTAAATAATTATAATATATTGTTTAATGTACCAAAGATATGTTCAGAGATGTAATGCAAACCATGTTTTTTTCTGTTTCAAGTTCTCAATCACGTTTGCAAAAGTGTCATTTTTTTTCTATAGATCTAATCTAAGTTCTTTTTAATAGTATATTCATTATTTAACTTTATTTTCTATTTATTTAATATTACGTTGAGTATTTCCATGATTGAAGGCCGGACTCAGTAGTTTACAGAAAAAAAGTAGTTTGAATACATCCATTTTTTTTAAAAAAATTGTTCATAAATTAATTTTAACTATTCATTAATATTTTGTTTTTACTTCCCTTCATCAATCCTTATCCCCAAACTTATCATGATCTTCGATGAATATGTTGATGGACAAAACTAATTCTTGCCCCACCATTCCTAATTCTCCCCTGCCCTTGAAAACTCTGAACACACAAAAACAAACAACAACAAAACAGTTGTATAACCATTTGTCCATTCACAACATTTTCCTTCCTTCCAGGGTTTCAAGAAATTTCTTTTATTTGATTTTTTTACAAAAAAATAAATAAATCCGACGTATATGAAAAAGAAAAAAAAAACAAATCCCAGACTTTTAGAACATGATCTGCGTTACTATTTTAACTAAGGAGGTATTTGGTACATAAATAGAATGAGAAAAAAGAGTCCATCTTATTCTTTTGTTTTACTCTTATTTCACGTTTTTCTATTTTAAAAAGTATTAAGAATAAACTAAATTAATACATTTTTTCTAATTTGATTTTCCAAATGCTGCCCAGGTTAAGTGATAGATGAAGCTAATAGCATGGGCTTCCATTTTCTGGCCCTTCCAATGGGCCACAGAGATGGACTCGACAAGCACCACAGATTGAACATGTGTGCTTGAATGATCTATTTTCTACCACGCTCATTATTAATAGCTATTATCGTGGGCAAACTGATGAACACGAGGGCATAGGAAACAGTCACAACCATATTCACAGCTTTTACTCCAGCAAATTGTAAGGGAATTTCTTTGTAAAAAAGTCATACTTTTTCTTTGGCAGGGACATCGATTAGGTTTTTTTTGGAAAAGATAAATTTGTACAACATAATTATGGAGCTACCTAAGGACCCAGCCACTCCCTTGTTCAATAAAGGTAGCTTTTACCTAAGTTTTTCCCAATTTAATGATAAAATCAAGGACATAAAACAATATTGAATTTTAAAACTCTACTCGTGTCAAAAAAATATACCATTACCTAATTAAAATTTATTTATATATTATTATTGTTATCGAGTATATATATATATATATATATATATATATATATATATATATATATATATATATATATATATATATATATATATATATATATATCATAATAAATGGGTGTACATGTACCAGAAGTTTGGGGACCCAACTAATTTATCTTGATTTTAATGTCTTGAATGACCAATTTTAATTTTCTTTAAAAAAGAAAAAACAGTTAAAACTTAAACAAAGTTATATACTTTTTTCAAACAAAAAAATCACTAAATTCGTCTCCTTGAAAGTAGTATCACAAGGTCAAGACCCTTTAACTACGAGTAATTCTATAATGTACTATTTATTTATGTGACTGTATTATGAGTTTTTGACTTATTTAAGTCTTTTCTATAAAATTAGTGGTGGTTCTTTCTAGGAAAAACATTCCAATAAAACATTTCAAATTACAAGTAATTTCTTATTTGTTTTTATATTTATTTTTGTTAGATAGGTTTGTTTGAACTCTATAAGAATATATATATATATATATATATATATATATATATATATATATATATATATATATAATAATGAAAAGTTAAAAAGACAGTTTTTATATTCAATTTGGAAAAGAACATTATATCACACTCAAGAAAGATGGAAACTCCAAAAGGTTCTCATAAATAAAAATCTCATTTTCTAGAAAATTTATATATATTCCTTTATATTACAAAATGTATAGATGAATTATACAAGATGTAACATCCAAAAAATACAGCAATGAACTATATAATAGAATAATCACATTAATAATAATTCAGATCAGTCTTATACTAGAGTCGAGCGTACGCTCATGGCCGAACAGCCTTACGGAAAGAGTTACAAATTTAAACCGTATAAGATAAGCAAACATGACCGAACGGTTTACAAAAGAAAATACCAAACGGTCATTCTTAACAAAAGGAAGGTGATCGAACGACCACCTTACTATAACTAGACTATTGACCGAACGTCCTACTCTTCGGTCTTGACTTCGATTTCTTCCAAATTTTCTTCTTCCAGCGCCTCTTCCAACAGCTCGTCTCCTTCTACTCACATCCACACGGATGATCATTGCAATGACAAGGACGGACGTACAAAACTAGACACGACAGGAAACGCAGGGTAAGCTTATGTAATTTAATTCATGCATAAACATACATTTCAAATAATCCAACACCAGATAAATTCAACGTACGTATTATACAAAGCCTATCACTAGACTGACTGTCCAGACTGTATGAAATCTATGTAGCTACAGGCGTTCGTGCACCCGGGTGATGTAGTAACTGGAATAGTCTCATTAGCTACCACCCGAGGTTAGTCCTATTTGTCCAAAGTACCCCTAAGGACTAGAACCTCCTGCCGTTCCCACTTACCCTCCTCTACGTGAGGACAAGTACTCACGAAACATCAGGATGAACCGCCAGCATTAGCTTCCCATAGTCATACTTTACAAAATTCAATATTCAAACATGAGTCATTCCTCCCCGGAACGCTCGTTCATAATTCCAACACATTTCATTCATATCATATTCTCCTCATCTTCCATTATCAATCATCTTAGTTTCATCTTTCATTATCAATCATTTCAATTTCCTCTTTGTTCAAAGATTTATAAAGACACCAAATACCGAACGTTCAATCCTCACTCAGAACGAGGACGAACACTTGGAACGAGACAGAGAGGTCTCCAGTTCCATAATAGAATAAGACCGAGAGGGTTACTATCGGATTACGATAGAAACCGAGGTCAACTGCATATCGCAAGAATGACTAGAACGGACGTTACTTACAAAGTGAGTCAATTAGATGAACTGACCCTTGAGAGTTCTAACCGAACGCAGAAAGAACTAGGCCAAATACTAAAGCTCTAAGCCGAAACCAAATGGACGTATACACTTCAAGACTTTCAGAGAAGAATACTTAGAAGGATTCACCTGAAGAAACCGAACGCTTAAGAATATTTAGCTTATTTGAATTTACATCAAGAAATCCGAATGCCAGTCAATGACCGATCACGGTAGAGAAGAAAATCCTATTGAAGTTAGACGAACGCTATTTTTCACCACGATAGATTATATAAGAAACGAGCACGAGCGCTTGGTGTAAGACTGAGCTCTACTCAGTACGAGCGCTTGGTGTAAGACCGAGCACTACTTAGTACGAGAGCTAGGTATAAGACCGAGCACTAATGAACTTAAAATAAAAGGCTTGATAAATATAGTCAGATACTATTGAAGTAGTGTTTACGAACAACGAAAATATACCATTACATATATATAAAGATTTAAGTTATCACAGGATACCCAGATACAACTGTACTTGACCGAACGCTCAAGCATAATATTACCACACGAGGACGCTCGTCCTCAACTAGAATTATCTCCAAATGAAAGAATCCCATTTAAACTATGTTTACGAGAAAAACGAACGGTCGAAGACCGTTCAGTAACGAACGTATACTTTCATATGAGAAATTTCATATTCAAAATTCATTTATATCTGTATCATTTCTAAACATATAGTTTCATAACTTTATACATTCATATTATAATCGACTTTCATACTTCATACAATCCATATCATATAAGTTTCATATATTTCATACATTATAACATAACTCAACCATATTTCATTTCCACTCATTAAATAAACGAACGTTCATTCAATCCAATCATATCAATCATCATGCATCAAAATCATTCAGTCAACTAACGAACGTTCATACAGTACAACAACATACAAATTAAATTAAATAAGTTTCTCTTACCTCTGAGCGTGAACGTACGTTCCAGACACAGAAATACAATTTCACCACTACAGGTTCTTCTACCGTCAACGCTCGACAATTCCAATTACACCAATTGACAACCTGACACTATCAGAACCACTCATTTTAAGAATGGTGATCAACACACGAACCCAGAACTGGGTTTGCATGTTGAGGAAAACGAACGACAGAGCGAAGAGAAAGACTTACCAGCCCAGCTTCACAAACCGAACGGTTTATCTGGAAGCTCTTGACGCCGGAAGTGCTTCTATGGTGCCGGAACAGTGATCGGAGAAGAGAAAATGAGTGTTTTCTCAGAGAGAAGATGAAGAGGATGTAGAGAGAGAGAAGGAGGAGAGAATGAGATTCTTCAGAAATTTTGAAAAGAGGGTGCATGCAGAGAGTGTGGTAGGTTTTTCTGAAAATCCAAGTTTTGCTTCACACTTCAAAACGAACGTCCACTCATCTGTCGACACCTGCTTTCCACTGACTGATTTCCGAGTCCCCTTCGCATGACACCTGGCGTTCGTCATCTGAGTGTCGAGACTCCCTCTTGACACGTGAATTCCACTAACGACACGTGCTTGGATTTTACTGGTTCTGACACAAGATCATCTGAAATTCACGTTAATTCTCAATAAGTACTATTTACTATCAATTAATATTAAATTTTAACTTTTTATCATACGAATTATTATTTTCTATATTTAATTAAAAGATAAAAATGACAAGAAAAAATTTATTAAATTTCTCTAAGATCATATTATGTAAGAATCATATTGTACTTATTTTAGTCAATCACAAAAAGAAAATGAATTTTCAGTGGAGTTATAAAATATGAGAAATATGAAATATATGAGTGATATAAAATATATGTTCAATGAGGAACTTGTTTATATATATATATATATATATATATATATATATATATATATATATATATATATATATATGTATGTGTGTGTTTGTGTGTGTGTAACATAATATTATATATCAAATATTTACAATATGTAAAATTTTAATTTCCTAAATATAAATAATAATTAATTTAAAAATTTTTAAAAAAATTAAAACCATAATATTTCCTAAAATCTAAATTAAATAAAAAAATATTAAGTAAATATTTTAACAAATGAGTTTTTGATAGAGATTCATCTAGTCACGAAGGAGATTAGTTTAACTTACAAGAGAAACTTATTTTGTAATAGAAATATATATTTTTTTATTTTTTATTTTATATAAATTTATATATATCCTCTCAAACGTAAAGAAGTATAGTTCAAAACATATATTTCACCCATTAAATATGGCGTCTTTAACCCTGGGCTAGAAATTGTAGTGTCATTTTCTTTACACCTTTTCTATCAAATAATTTCATTTTCTCCTTGTTTTTTTTATTCCATCCCTTCATAATTTTATAAAACGTAAGTTTTTAAACTAAAATATAAATGAAAGTTGATGAGGTAGTTTTCAAGTTTTTGTTTTCAATTTCAACTTAAAAACGACTTTCAAAGATAAAAGGTCCAACACAGAGAAAAAAATCCATGTTAGATGAGAATGATTTTACAAGTTTATTTATGGAATATTAAAATACATATTTATGGTCTTTTACTATGACAGACATTTATAAATAAATGTTTATAAAAATAGAACGACATTCCACAAACCGGTCACGTGCGCTAATACGGTTGAAATCGAAAAGTTACAAAGAAGAAGATAAAATCACATTACTGCTCTCATTTATAGCATTTGACATAAAGATAAAATTGTTGACCGAATTAAAATGGCCTTTTAGGGAGTGTAACATTGAATTTTGAACATGTTACATGTGGACCATTTGACCTTAGTGCCATGAAGTGAAAGCTATCTTTTAGTTAAACGTAACCATCGAATTCGAGGGATTGGAAGTTCCAAAAATCATGTAGTTTTGGTCAAAACATTTAGGTAAGTAAATTATCAAAGAACGTAACTTTACTTGTTTTGTGTAACCCTAAAGTGCAATCAACAATAAATGGGGACGTACTACTTAACGTAAGGTTACATTCACGAATGACTTCAAAAAAATATGTTGTAAGCTCTAATGTACAGTACTCACCTCTAACAATAAACTCTCACACGAGTTTTTTTTGTGAGTGCAAGTTTTTGTACCTTATCTTTGGTATTTCAACATTGTATGGCTAATGAAACTTGATAAAGTACATAGTAACTTGAAAATGGTATCCACGACTCCTTTACATGGTTATGTTGAAGATTCGAAAATGACTTGTTTTTATTAATGCGTGAAGGTTATATTAGACAAACTTTTACATCAATCAACTCCTGAACTTCTTCTTCGTTGATAAAGGGTGCGTCCTCACATCTTTTAGATTCATGTTGGAGACAAGTTCTTCTAGTACCATGCTTCTTTAATTATTGAGTTGGAAAAATACTGTATGTGCTGCTAATCATGACACTTAAATGTTCCCAGTCACCTTGTATATAATTCATGTGTTGTAATCATTACTACATTCTAAATAATAAATAATATATGTTTGGATTTGAGACAGAAAGTTATTAATGGAGTTAAAATCCATTGGTGTTCAGAAAATAATTCCATGTAGTTTTCATGTTAATAGAAATATGAGGTTAATTTTATTGAGTTTCTAAAAATTTATACAATATTAATAAAAATTTAAAATTAATTTAAATGTTTGAACAAAAATCTAAGCATTTCTACCAAAAAATATATTAATAATATACTAGATTCTCATTAATTTCTTTTTAAAGTCAAATCCTTTTATATTAGTATAATTTTCAATCTAAAATACCTATTTTATATTGTTTATTGTTTATTTTAAGGAGATATGTTTACTTAAATTCTTTGTGAGAAAGACTTTTATTTGATCACCAAAACTTATTAATGGTATTAAAGTTAATAGTTAATATTGATAATTGAGTCGTATAAGTTCAATATGATTTTTATATTAAAAGTTTTTTTAAAATTTAAGTAAATATGTTCAATTGATAAATATCTATACAAAATGGATACTTATGATTGTGAATGTTTTGTTAAAAAATAAATATATTAAGGTGGAATAAATCCATCCTTTAAAAAATATGATTAAAAAATCTAAATGACATTAAATATAGATAAAGAAAGTTAAACATTGTATAAGATAGAAAACTCAATTATTTTAAGATTTTAGATTAGAAATAATATAAATTCGAGTTGGACCTATCTATTTTACCTTTTTTAAATAATATGTATACTTAAACTCATTAAAGATTTGATGAAATATAATAATAAATCTAATAAAACAATAATTAATGTTGTTTCAAAACTATGAAAATAATAAATAAAATTTAAAACTTCAAAAATTAAAAGCTAAATAAGGAATGGGGAAATAAATTGTAGTAATAAACTAAACTCATTAATAAGGAATGTCATTCTTAATTTTTTTTTTCCAAAATAGAAAACAACTTTGAACAGAATGTGTTGTTTGTACTCGCTGTCAATAAAAGTAAAAATGAGGAAGTGAACCAGTTTCTTTAGTTCAAGTTGCCTTTTCCATTTATGTCCTAAATCTATATATAAAATGGAACTCACATTTATAAACAATTGTTTTATTCATGAGGAAACCTAAAAATATTCTCAAAAGCTAAACAATTATTTGATTTCATTTTAATTTAAATACAAAACTGATGAAGATGTACATGTTATATTTTTTATATGCTTAGTATAGAAAGTTAGATTGCTGAAGTTGTTTATTATACTGAATTTTAATATCCAACATACTTTTGACACTTTTATTGATTTAATTAAAAATATGTGAATCGGTAGTTAAAAAAAATAAAAGTTGTTATTTGTTTTAAGTTTAAATAAAAAAAAAACTTTATTTTCACATAAAACATGTGTATAATTTTGTTTCTTGTAGAGTGGGATTTATCTCCTAAAAAACTAAATTATGAAGAAAGGGTGGGTGAAGTGAATAAATAGACGCAAGTCACACACAGATTCAATGTATTGAATAGTTTTGGGTAGTCATCTTCATAGTTAAGTTGTTTAGCGAAGATCTCGTTCCATTCTCATGATGAGTTCATGTTGGTAGCAACCTCAGAAAATCCATATAAAAAAGTTTTCATTCCCAATGCAGTTTTTATTCTGGGCTTCCACGTGCCTTGTGATCATTACTGAAATGAAGCATCATGCAGAAATGGTCCTCTGTATTATATACGTCTCTCACAACATGCTTTATACTTTGGTTTTTGGGATCTCTTCTTTTAATATAAAATTATAAGTTACTCTTTCAGAGTCCTTAATATGTACCAAAAACTATAGTTAATTAAGGCAGTCCTTGATTTAAGGACGCCTAGATTCAATTGCCCATTGGAATAGTTGAAGCCTATCGTATTCAGAGATTAATCTCTTCAATTATACATGGATTCAGCCTCTTCACGTATCTATCAAAATAATTTAAGAAAAAATTACGATAAAGAATAAAGAAATAAATAGAGAGAAAGATTTTGGACTAGATCTCCACAATTTACATACCCATTATTTAACTAAATCGATGCGATATAATTTCTTTAACATAATTTGATATTTTATTATATGAATTTTGCGTGTAAAAGTTTGTCATTAATATAAAATATATAAAGTATTAGAATTGATAAATATTTTAAAATAATAGAATCGAATATTTTAAATATTAAAATAATTTAATAATATAAATAAAATTTTATAAACATGTTTCATCATCTAAAATAATTATCTTTCTAAAATATGTTGTATGAAATTTTTTTTCTTTTTTCTAAAAAATTTAATTTCTGATTATTTGTTTGACCATCATAATTTTCAAAGTGAAAAGATTTGAGTAGAAAGTTAGCTCACTCCCCACATCATTACCATTTTGTCCTTGTGTTTTTTCACCTTTTCACTTTTTCAATGTTATGTTTCTTTTTTGCTAAAAATGTATGCTTTTTTTATTTAATAAATAAGATGGTATTTTGTAAATTAGGTTTAGGTTTGACTGTATCGTATTTAGATTTGATTTAGCATTAGGTTTGTAAATTAAGAAATAAATTACATATTTAATTTTTATAAGATAAAGTGAGATAAGCTATATGGTCGATCCATAAGTCTGTACAAAAAATATAAGATAGGTTGAGATTTCATATTTGTTAGTATGCATAGCCCCGACCTACATAGGTTTATGACTTATGCGGGCTTAAGGCAGGGTAACTTGTGGCTTGCATAAAAAAAATTTTACACTTATGTATGTTGGTTACTTTTCTTGAAATTTCTACATACATGTTTCAAATTTTTGTATGAGTGAAAAATGTTAGTGTAGTGTTATGTGTCTTTAAATGTTCTAAACTCTCAAAAATTCATCATACATATCAAATTATGGATATTAATATGATAAAAATGTTGGATTACCAATTTATAATTTAGTTCTCCAAAGTCTTTGCTTAATTTTTGGGAACATATTAAAGTTTCTTAATTTATAAAACATCAAGGCTTTATCAAGACAAAATTAAAACAAACCTACTACTAAACTCACAGCCAACCTTTGAAGACATATTGTATTTTTAAAGTGTGGCGAGCCAACCCAACCCATATTTTGTAGATCAAGGCAAACCTAAACGGATTAAGATGACCACATTATCATCTTTAGTTTTGTATGAATAAAATAATATTTTAAATTTTTTATGCTATTATAGTAAAAATATTATATTTTTTATTATAAAAATTTATAATTAATTATATTGTAATTTTAATCTTTTTTATTCATAGAAAAAAGATATTTATTATAAAAAAACTATAACTATTTAAATTGTAATTAATTAGTGCTGTACTTGAATTGTAGATTAGTCAATTTTTAATTAATTAAAAATTACATTTATATTTAGGCTAAATTAGTTAATATCTTATGTATACGGAAAATTTGAAACAGATTTAGTGACTTTTGGACGAGAAAAGTCATACTTTCAATTAAAAGGAGATCGTCAATGAATTATTTTTTAATTGGTTTTTTTAATAAACAGAATATGTTCTGATAAAGTCATATGACTTTTTCTGTTCAAAAATAACTGAATCCGTTCCGAAAATTTTATATCAAATGTTAATATATTTTTATCAACATTATTTAGTTCATATAAATGTTTTTAACAAAATTACTCTAATTTAATTTATATTAATTTTAAACAATCACATTTGAATTTAAAATAATTTCATAATGTTAAATTATTACTTAATTTTATTTAAACAAATCTTCAAAATTTTATTTAAACTTAATTTTTGAAAATCACATTTCAATTTAATATATTTTTATCAAAATTAATTTTTTCGTTTAAATAATTACTCACATATTATTCTAATATAATTTACACTGTTTATAATTTAAGTTAAATTACAATTATATACAAGAGTGAAATGAAATCTTTTTTTATCAATTAAATAACTATTTTTAATCTATCACATCTATCTATCATTCACTAACTTTTATAAATCTTTCTCTCATTGTCCTTCAATTTTATTATGTTTTCCTTAATCCAACCAATCCAACTTTCACATTTCTTTCATTTAAAATTTCAACAAGCTGGATAAGTTTGAACCCTACATCATCAATATTGAAATAAATTGAAAAATTATTTGTAATAATGTCAACAAAAAACTATTTGTATTAAAGATATTATTAATATAGAAATGACTGAGTTAAAATAAAAATTCTCTCTCATAATTTAAACTCAATTGTAGAAACAAAATTCTTGTAATTGTAAAAGATTTCACTTCAAATTCGTGAAATAAAAACATTATAATAATATGCAATAAAGAAATACTCTTTCGTTTTTAAAAAAATACACTAATTTTTCTAGATTGTTTATTTGTTTAATTGTTTTCAGTTCTACGCCATAATAAATAAGTTTAAAATGAAATAAAGAATACAAATACATCTGACAAGTGAATATTTCTATTATGTTGTCCTAAATATGGAAAATAAACTTTTGATAAAGAAAAAAAAATGAAGGCGTTAAAAAGAAATAAAAGAAGTAGCAGTCAATCCAGCAATCTTAATATTAATAATAATGTCTGGAAGACCGTGACATTAATAAGTTCTAAGTTGTAATTTTATATTCATGGCGCGTTCTTGCTTCTATCACCATCTCCATCATGTTTGTGAAACATATTCCTCAATAAATGTTCATTGGACCAGATTCTCCAAACATATTTTTTTTTCTAATGTAGTGGCAAAAATCAATTTGGGAGCAACTATAAGCATTATCATGGGGATGTGTTTGAGGAAAAGATACGCTGAAACAGCGATTATATTCAACTGATTTATTTTGTTCACATTGCCAATGGTAGATTGAAGCATTGCACGTGGGAGTGTGTGTGTGTGTGTGTATATATATATATATATATATATATATATATATATATATATATATATATATGATTATTGGGTGAAATGCATTATGATGAGGATTTGTCCACAAGGAGAGGGACTAGATAAACTGCTATATATACCAGAATTCAGATCATTCAGACACAAAAAAGAGATACAATTAAATATTACTCTTGTCTTGCCTCCCTTTAAATAATACCTTATAAAGTTTAAATATTTTTTATGTTTCCCTAACTATAATAATTTTCATTTTTTTTTTTGTTTTCTTTTGTTATTTATAATATTTGTTGTCCTTTTGGTTCAAGTCTTCGGCTAACGTCAGGGAATAAAACCAAGATATTACATCCTGTACGGACATTAAGAGAGAAATATTAAATTTGTAAGGATGCAAATAGATTACGAATAGTGCAAGTGTAAATTTTTTACATAGATTAAAAGTAAAAATTACTACATTTATAAATACCTTAAAATATAACTCTCTAATTTAAGTGCGGGAAAACGTTAAAGTATTTTTTTAATGATTTAGTTTTTTTAACTATAAACTCAGTTCTCTTTAGTTTCTGGAGTGAAAAAGTTATTTGATTATGGAGAGATAATCTGATAAAAAGACACATGACATGGAAAAAAAAAAGATATTGCTAAATAGAGAAAAAAAATTATAGAAACATTTATTCATTATCATACTCGTTTGTCTTTTTGTTGTGTTTTATAAAAGGTTCACATTAAACACAATATTATCATTCGATGTTCAACCATTATATATCACATAGAAAGACGTACATAAAAAAAAGGAAAAGAAAAATACCAAAATATAAGAAAAAAACAACGGCCACGTCCTCACAAAGGATATAACTAATACAAGACGAAAATATGAGAATTAATATTTATCGATGGCAAATCATCTTCGCAATGGCTACTTTCTAAGACTATTAGAAAAATCATTAAATATAAAAGCTACTTTCTTATCGATGTCAAAGTTGACAAGTCTATTATCATAATGGATATTTTTAGATAAAATTGAAAAATCTCAAAGTTTATAGCATTATAACTTTTAAGACACTTGATTCATCTTCGTAAAAACTTGATAACCAAGTTACATTTGAACCACAAGCATCGATGATTATGATCCATAGAAATCTCTATCATCAATATAATAGCCATTAGTTTTACATAATTTTCCCGATAAAAATATTAGTTTTACATAAAATAATTTGTAAAATCCGAGATAAAAAGAGAATTTCCCAAATGTAATCTAACCAAACTCCCCTGAAAGACCTCCATAAACAGCATGATGAGAGCACCTTCTTGCCTCTATATCAATAGTAAAATTGAGAATATATATTTTTAAAAGAATTACCTTTATGTTGTTAGATTATGAATCTAAAACATATAATTATAACGAACAATAAACTCTTTATTTAATAGAGTAGTTTTAAATTCTTTTAAAACAATAAACCAAAGTATATTTGAATTGGCAACTAAAAATAATGTAGAGTAATTTGTATATGACTTTCCAACTTTATAAGAACTTAGATTCTTTCTTAATTTTCTCTTCTAATATAAACAAATATGAACAAACAACAAAAATTATAAGTGCTTACACACGGAGACAATGATCCATGAACTTTTATTTGTTACTTTTTCTAAATTTTAATATTTGTAATTTTTTTTCAGCAAAATAAAATATTACTTATAATCTCAAATGTTTTATGAGATATATGTTTTAGTTATAATTTAATTAATTAAATATAACAATTCTAACATATCGATTTACACACACACACACACACACACACATATATATATATATATATATATATATATATATATATATATATATATATTTATATAACTCAAATGATTATATGTGTCATTTAATTATTTGTATGGTTAAATCTAAATTTTGATTTTATTGAAATATAACATGATTTGTTATCCTCCATCCTATCCAAAGTACATATGTAACAGCTTCTAAACTATTTTTTTTTCTACAAAGGATTATTTACAACTTAAAAAATTACAAAATATTTGTTATTATACTCCATTTATTTTAAACAATACTATAACTATTTTAATTTGAAACAATATAAATAACACAATAAAATAGTTATATATAATTTTACATATCACAATTACTTGATGTTAAATTACGAAATTTGTATCTTCTTGTAAGCTCTCTCACGGTTAAAATAAGTTGAATCATCATTTATTTTCAATGTTTTGAACTGGGTTGTAACTAAGATCTAGTTACTTAATATATTGTGAAAGTTTATAGAAAAGTATATTTGATGCAATTATAGTTGTAATTAATCACAAACACTAACAATTTTGATGTTGTATTTAAATTAAAGCGTGCAAACAAAAATTTGGATAAAAAAATATGTTATAAACTGGAGTTTGATAAAATGATGGGTTTATTATAATAATATATGTTTGTCGTTTCGAAGCGCGTCGATATAATGAAATGTGTTTAAATATTAGTAACAAAAATACTACTACTAGTTGATGTTGTTGTTGAACATTCTCAATAGAAAATAAACTTTCAAAAGCAATTTATGCTAGTATTTGTACTCTTCAAAACATTGGCAAACTCAAAATGGTGATATGTTTGATTTCTTCAAATATGTAAGAAATAGTCAGTGTTCATATTAGACAAATTTATGGTATAAAGTTACTCTTAATTATTTATTTGATTTATCGTGTTACCGTTATTATTAAACTGTCATTGAAAATATAATTTTAAGATTGAGATATACATATTTTATTAATGTGTCGCACACATAAACTAAAATAAAATAGATTTATAATATATAAAACAATGCAAACATTTATTTTTAAACTTTTATAAAATTAAATTAGAGGTGAAGTCCATGTTTAAATAGAAAGGGATAGGAATTGCAGGAATTTGAATATTTAAAATAAATTAATTTTCATTATAGGTACCATCGATATTTTTCATGTAAAAACTTCACAAAATAAAATATATTGGAACTTAAATCAGACAATTCTAATATAAAAAATACAAAATGTAAGTAAAAAATTACTTTAGCGAAGGAAAAAGAGAACGAAGCACCAAACGAAAGGACAGATTAAATTTAGTGAAGGCCAAATGGGTATCCAAACATAGAACCGTTTTCTAAAAGCTTGTTCATTGTTATCAAAGTACAAGGAAGATATGGATTGGTTATTCCTTTTCTAAGATAAATAATTTATTTATTTCTAAATGACGCCTTAATTTTTAATTAAAAACATTTTTTCTTATAAATCCTCAAAATATTGAATATAATTATTTTTCCGTAATTTTTATTGAAAAGAAAAAAAATAAATTATAAAAGACCATCTTCTGGTCTGGTCACAGTTGCCGGGTGGTTCTGGTTTGCCTCACGTCCCGAAACGAAGCCGTTTGAGTTTGGCGAAGAGAAGAGAGCAACAAAGTGGTTGCTGTCAGATGAGCGTGCATACTCACTGCATGCATACACTGACACAGGAACACTGAAAACACGGAGAGAGATAGAGAAAGGGAGAGAGTGTGGTGTGAGGGGCCATCATTTTAACAGAACCTGCTTTTACTTTATTACTTGCTTTGAAGCCAGAACTGAACTACTAATAAAGAAGCTCATTATTATTATTATTATTCACTTTAAAAGCCTCACTTTAAAGTCACAAATCAATTATTATTTCTTTCCAAACTTTTTTTATTTATTTTCTGCCAAAGATGGACAACTTGGACTGTTGTATATTTCGTGAATGCTTTTGTTTTGTAGCTTAAGAGGCTACGAGAAGAGAGTGGGAAAGGAGAGAAGGGTGGTGGTGGTGGGGGCAAGGGTGTTGAACCAAAAGTTTTGATCAAAGAGGGAGAGAGAGAGAGAGAGAGAGAGAGAGAGAGAGAGAGAAGAAGAAGCACTGTGATGATGGTTGGCTTTTTGTGTTTGTGTAGCTGCTGTGGCTGCCAAAGATGAGGAACAAGTTATCTTTTAGAAGGGTGGTCTTTTGGGTTTGGTTGGGTAGTTTGTGTGATATGTGGGGTTGTTCTTTCAGGATATAGTGTCACTCATGCACTGAACTTTGTGTTTCTTGTCGTGGCCACCCCATGTTAGATTCTTCTTACTTGGCAGAGCCAGACATACATGCCTTCTGATTTCAGATCTCTTTGATTACCTCTGACTCTTTGCCTCTACCACTTTCCTTTCTTGTTATCTGCTTCTACTTGTTTTACTCTGCTTCTCACTCAATCCACTTTGCTTTCTCCAATATTTATTGCGGGAAAGAGAAGAAGAACAATTCAAGGTCTGGTACGTATACTGTGTTTCTGTTGAGATTTATTCCTGTCCCTTCGTATTCTTCCCTATCCATTCTCTTTGTTCATTACACTTTGCTACATTATATAAAGCCTCTCAAGGTTTTAATATAAAAAATTCAAACTTTTGCCAATTTCTGTCCTGGGTCTGCTTGATTTTGTTTTTGCTGATTTTAATTTATTCTATTTTTTGCTGTATTGTTTGTGTTTAGCTGAACATGAAAATCTGTTGCGGATTGTCTTTGTTTTTTTAGTGAAATCAATTGATCACCATCAAGCTTGTTTTCTAATGTGTATGCAACTTTCTAAATTTAAATTCTGAGAAATATGTTGTTGTCCGCCTATACATAGTCTTTCAATTAATGGCTTTTTTCTCGGACCAAGTTTGCATGTGCAATGATCACTGAAGCAGGAAACACCACTTATTTCTTAGAAATTGGAGCCAATGTTCCACTGCTTCTGTGGTATTTCTCTTGATTCATACATGTTTTGTGTTGTGGCAGGTGCTGAGCTTTAAAGGAGGGACAAAGCTGCAACGTGGCTAGCAAAGGAAAAGGTGTAGCTCTTGGTGTCAAAATAAGTTATTGGAACCAACAAAGAGAGAAGAAAATGAACCAAATATCTAGAATCAAAAACATAATTTATCGTGGTTGGGGCGGTGGTGTCAGTTTTGAGCAAGTGGGGTTGTCTCTGATTTTGTCTTTGAGGAATTGTTTTTATGTTTGAGATAGTCTGTTTCTGTTAGCAATGTCTCCTAACATGGCCATTCTTTTCTGAGGTACTTGGACTGTTACCATTGCAGTAAGTAACCTTATCTTTGACACTTCCCAAGTCAAGTGAGCGAAAGAAAAACATTTAAAAAACTCTCTTGGCACGCTTACCTCGTTTTGTGAAAAAGATTCGGTCTTAATAGGAAATATACCATATTTCTATTTGATCCTCCTTTCCTCACTCTAGATTCTAACAATATATCTCATTCTTTTTCAAATCTAAACTGTGGGTTGGTGGTTTCTTTCAGAGGTAGAGCAACATAGGGAAAAAAGGAGCAGAATAGTCATTTCCTTTGGGGAAGATGAAGTTTATGAAACTTGGATCTAAACCAGATTCTTTTCAGAATGATGGTGATAATATCAGGTACGAAATCAATCTCATCTCTCTACTTAGAACATCGCTTCTCATGTGATGTGTATGCAAGTTACTTTATTTACCTTCATCCCCTCTTTGGTCGATGCTTTCTAACTAATTTCCTTCAAAATCCCAGTATTGGTTTCTTTTTGGTTTGCTTCCTCATATTAATTCGTTATTATTGTGTTTTCCCTCCTCTACTCTACTCTGTGCAAATCAATCTTTACAGGCATCAAATCAGTTGTAGTTTCATGATTTTTTTTTCTTGCAGGACTTCTCTTCGATTTTCATGAACATGAAAAAACAATCAGTTTTGGACTTTTTCTCTAAGAAAACAGATTGGCCAATAATTTAATCTTCGCTGTGTGCTATTCTTAAAATTAGAGGCTATCATTTTCTGTCATGAAGATGGTGACTCCAGATTTCAACTGGATTTGATCTCTGCTTTGCTGTTCATGCACATATCATTATATTAGATTGTGATAGATTTGCTTGACTGAAGATGGATTTGGTTTAAATCCTCTATTTTTTTATTTGTTTTTTTTTAATATATCTCATAGCCTTTCTAATTTTCAAGGGAATAAAAATGTTCTTATCTGACAAGACATATTCCTATTTTTAGTCAATAGTGTCGAACTAGTATGCAGTGCTGTTCAGATGCCTGTGTGTTTAGACATTTAAATAGAAATTATAATATTAGAAATCTATATTTCATTTACCAATGAATTGATTTTTTTTAGAATAATATTAATTTAAGAGTTACATAATTTTGTGTTATATATCTGAGGTTTTTGTGAATCATATGTCATTTTTTATAATCATTTCATGCCAAATTGAACTCTTTTCATTGTTTCCAGTGACATTTTGTAGGATATGGTATTCGACACATCTTCTTTTGTCATTTGACATGAAGTAGTCTATATACACTCTGTAGTATTCACTCACTTTTGAAATGGTATTTATTTGAGTTCAATTTGCAAAAGGATACGCCAATCCTCTAACATTTTCGTATAATCTAGTATTTTAAAATCGAATTATTACTGTTCTTTTCAGTTATAGTGTATTGGATGTGGTGTTAGTGATTACGTCCTTTGTCGTTTAAATGCTATACTCTATAGTCTTCTACTTAACTTTTCTTTGTTTTATCAATGTACGACAGCACAAAGACATGCATATTAGTTCAGTAATACGAACAAAGAAGACCGATCTTTCCATGGTGCATGTTTGAGAATCTTAAGTAGCATAAACCGCGTTGCATCTTTTTCTTCTGTGGCATATTCAATAAATTTTCTTACAATATCTTTTCTTTATTCTTTGTTTCTTGTCTTTGATTTGTTACTTTCATTTAAAACTAATATGCTCCAGCATATTTTTGTCAGGTATGTGGCAACTGAGTTGGCAACTGACATAGTAGTTAATGTTGGAAATGTCAAATTTTATCTCCATAAGGTAAGATTCAATCTGACGTTGAGTTGATAAGGCAATCTTAAATATAGGTCACTTGTATATGAACGCTCATTTTTCATGTGAATTAGGCATCTCTTGACCCCTTTATTAGAAAGGAAAGTCTGTAATTGATTCCAGCCATTATAAAGTTCTTCTGATTATGGACATGAAGGATAACCTTCATCATATACCCGTCAATACTCATTGCAAGGGGAAATGTGGAGTCAAACGATGTTCTAAATTAGTGTAATCTGTTCTTTCCTCTTTAACACCATGAAAATTTTGATTAAGGTACTATGGAGACAAGTTCAGGCAGGGTCTGGATATATAATCTCTCATTGATGAATCCTCTGTTAAGAAAAGAAAAAACCCATCAAATATATCAATGCACGCATGCTTTGTATTTTATTTTCAAAATACAAAGAAAAAACCCATCAATATTTTTGAGTTTACAGAAATGATATTTTATTTTCAAAATCCTTTGTAAGGATTGGCTAACAAAAGAAAAGTAACTATTTCCTTAAAATAATCTCTTCCAACCTGCAACTCTGGTTGTGGAGTTCATATTCTTCTCTGCATTTGATCATGACCTTAAGCTTCTCTGTCTGTGCAGTTTCCTCTTTTGTCAAAAAGTGCACGCATCCAAAAGGTGGTTACAAACTCTAGTGAGGAAAACAATGATGAAGTCCATATCCAAGACATTCCTGGCGGACCTGCTGCTTTTGAAATATGTGCCAAGTTCTGTTATGGTATGACAGTCACTCTTAATGCATACAATGTGGTTGCAGCTCGCTGTGCAGCAGAATATCTTGAGATGCATGAAACTGTTGAGAAAGGCAATCTTATATATAAGATTGAAGTCTTCCTCAACTCGAGCATTTTCAGGAGTTGGAAGGACTCGATTATTGTTCTTCAAACTACCAAGTCCCTTCTTCCATGGTCTGAGGAACTTAAAGTAGTGAGCCATGCCATTGACTCTGTAGCTACCAAGGCTTCAATGGATACATCAAAGGTGGAGTGGTCATATACCTATAACAGGAAAAAACTACCATCTGAAAATAGTAATGATCCTCAGTTCAATAGTGTTAGGAAACAGCAATTGGTTCCAAAGGACTGGTGGGTGGAGGACCTCTGTGAGCTCCACCTTGATCTGTATGAACGGATTATAACAACAATTATAACCAAAGGCAATGTTTCTGGTGCTGTAATTGGAGAATCTCTAAATGCTTATGCCTCAAGAAGGATGCCTGGCTTCACCAAGGGTGTGATCCAGGGCGGAGATACTGTCAAGAATAGATTATTATTGGAGACCATAATTCGATTATTACCCATGGACGTGGGCAGTGTCTCTTTCAGTTTCTTGGTGAAGTTGCTAAGGGTTGCTATTCTGTTGGAATGTGAAGAGTTAGAGAGATCTGAACTGATTAGAAGAATAGGTATGTGCCTTGAAGAGGCCAAGGTGTCTGATTTATTAATTCGGGCACCAGATGGTGAGACAATTTTTGATGTTGATATTGTGCAAAGGCTAGTAGAAGAGTTTGTAGCATGTGATCAACATGTTCAGTTGGATTCTCTGTTGGAAGATGAATTTCAAGAGATCAGAAGCCCCGGGATTGTATCGGACACTTCAAAGGCTAAGGTGGCAAAACTGGTCGATGGCTACCTTGCTGAGATTGCACGTGATCCAAATTTACCTCTTTCAAATTTTGTTAATCTTGCTGAACTAGTATCAAGCTTTCCTAGGACATCTCACGATGGCCTTTATCGTGCCATTGACATGTATTTAAAGGTAAATCTTTTGTTTTTCACAACCCAAAGGCTTGATCCCATTGACCTTAACCATAAGGCTTGAGTGAATTTACTATGTCATGCAGGAGCATCCTGGAATTAGTAAGAGTGAAAGGAAAAAAATATGTAGGTTGATGAACTGCAAGAAGTTGTCTGCAGAGGCTTGCATGCATGCTGTGCAGAACGAGCGGCTTCCCATGCGTGTTGTTGTGCAGGTTCTCTTCTTTGAGCAGCTGAGAGCTACAGCATCTTCAGGAGGCAACAACACACCAGAACATTCCGGGTCGATCAGGGCCTTACTTCCTGGTGGATCACATGGGAGCTCAAGGTCTACTATTACAAACACAGAAGAGGAATGGGATGCTGTGGGAACAGTTGAAGACATAAAATCTCTGAAAGGGGAACTTGATGCACTAAAATTATCAGGTGGAAACAACAATAATTGTGGTAAAGGCAACGCTGAGAATGTTGCTGCTAGTAAAATGAAAGGTCTCATCTCAAAGAAGATAATGTCAAAGATTTGGTCAAGCAAAGAAAGAAGTGGTGAGCTAACTAGTTCTGATACATCAGAAAGTCCTGCTTCCACTGTTGTAGAGGAAACAAAATCTACCCCATCTAGAAGCAGGAGGCATTCGGTATCTTAGACAATGTTCTGCATACTTATAGAGCTCCATTTAGTTATTGTATAATCATCTCACTCAAGTAGCATCAGGAGTTAGAGGATACTGACATCTTCCACCTGATAGATACTTCAATCAGGTCAACGTAAGTGTGAGCAAATGTTGACAAGTGGCAAAAAAATGAAGACACAAAGTACTTGTTAGTTGAGGTTTGTATCATGCCTCTTGGGATGCAACTTCTATTCATCCATTACTAATATTAGGTTAGGTGTGAGCTCTAGAAGTAAGTGACCCAGTTTTGATTATTGGAAACTGGTTTATGAGGTGCTAATATTTGTAATTTTAGTTTTAAAGGGAAGAGAGAGACAGCTAGAACCAATCAGATAAGGAAGGCGCAGAGAGTTTGAAAGCTTGTGTTGGGATAATTACTTGATTAATGTTCATCTGAGCACTGATATGGAGTGTGAAACTTGGACTTAATATTCACATTATTCAACCACATAGGAGACACTAGCTGTGGTAAATTTGAATTTTCCATGTCTTAGATACGATACCTTACCAGAGATTGAGATCTGAGAATTCAAATTTATTTTAGTGTTACAACTGAAATCATTTACCATTTTCTTCAAAGTATGACGCTTGTGCTTGCTTTGAAATCCTTCAGAACAGAGCCTAATTGGTTTTAAATTTTCAAGAAATTTATTTATTGTAAAGAGTTATTTTAATCCATCTTATGACTTAGTCTACCACCATAAAATAATATTAACATTATCTTCTTTTCTACATATACAAATCCATTCATGTAATTTTAGGTCAATACAAGTAAATCAAAGGTCTAAGTTGTTATTGAGAATCAGTAGAAAACAATTGAATAAGGTAGTTCCAATAAACTTATTTAATCATTTCAAAAGAAACCACAATATCCAATATTAAAGTGGTCAACATTAATTTCACCATGTATCAATTTTACTCTCAGGACTAACACTTTATGCAAATTATACTGTCTCCATAGGATCTCAACACTCTTTTCCCCCATGCCATGACAAGGACATTAAGATGTTCCAATGCAACTCTAGATCACAAGACATTATTGTCTGTCGTGTTAGATTCTTCATTACACCATCACTTAATGTAATAAATGTTGTGAAGCTGAATATTTTTTGCTAAATTTAAGTTTCTACGTCTTAAAACATTTTATTGGGTGAGTTGAATCAGAATATGTCTCAACCCTAAACACAACGAAAGTTGGATCTTTGGGCGGGTGTTGGTCCCTCCACCACCACACCTTTCTCCCTCCACCTCCCATTTACTATTTTGCCCCTAAGTAAAATTTTTTTTAGGGTTATTTTTTAATTTTACCCATTCACAACCTATTCCACTAATAACTTATTCTAGTACTTCGTATATGAGTAAAATATTTTTCTTTTATTTTAACATTATATTTCTTCCTCTCTTTCTTTTGTTGGTGTGAGATACTACAAGTTGTAAAGGTTGATGGTGGTGGAAAGAATTATCAAGCAGTCTCCCTCTCGTGGTGCAATGTCGCTCTTGTGGTGCAATGTGTGGAGTGGTGCAGTGCGTGTGTTACTTCCTCAAGGTGCGTATTCGAATAAACCTTCAAATAAAACCCTAAAATAAAAAACGTAACCTTTAAATAGATGTGACATCCTTCAACGGATGTCAAAATCCTTCAACGGGTGTCAAAATCCTTCAACGGATGTCAACATCCTTCAACGGATGTCAACATCCTTCAACGGATGTCAACATCCGTTTAAGGAAAAAACATATCCGTTTTTTCCTTAAACGAATGTGGACATCATGTTGACATCCGTTTTTTTCCTTAAACGGATGTTGACATCCGTTTTTTCCTTAAACGGATGTTGACATCCGTGAAGGATGTCACCTACGTTTTTAATTTTAGGGTTTGTTTTATTAGTTTATTCTTTATTTTAGAAATATTTTAATAATTTAATTTAAATGTTTTGATTTATTATTTTTGAATATATTTTTAATGTATTTTAATAATGTAAGGAAAATGAAGAAGAAAGAAACAGATGAGGAGAAGTGAAACGAAGAAGACAAATGGAGTTGTAGAGTAAAACTGAAGACAAATTGTTAAACGGAATTGAGAGATGGAAAGATTGAGTGCAGGGAGTAAAGTAGAAGAACTAGGTTTGAAATAAATTAAAATAGTATAAGTAAAAAAATTTAATTTGAGGATATAATTGGAATTAAAAAAAATTGGGGAGGTGGAGAGAGAAAGGTGTGGTGGTGGTGGGAGCAACACCCTCTTCGGGCTGAGGATGAAAATGACCCTTGACATTAGAAATTAAAAATTTCTATTTACACCCCTTCGTGTTTTTTTCACACTACTGTTTTCTTAATACTTCTAAAATACCCATCTCATCTCTCCTCCTCAGCTTCACATCTAGAAATTTTCACATACTAAAGTTATATTCTAATGCATTATAAATATTATTTTTCGTAATATAATTTTTGACATATTATAGACAATATTTATGCTACTATATTGAAATATAACAACTGTATGAAAAATAACTTTTATAAATGTAGGAGTAGAGAGCAGAGAGATAAAAAAAAGGGGGTTTGCCCAGTAATTCTGTTAAAAGTTTTCTGGGTTAAGAAATTACCAAGGATTCATTTAATAAAAAAGGAAAGAAACAGCCGAAAACAGAAAAAAAAATGAAAATAAGAAAGGTAAATTAAAATACTAAACAATAAATTATATAAAATGTTTAGTTTAAAAAAAGAACACGTCAGTTTTTGTTTTTTTGTTTTTACTTTTAAACTCACATTTATCCATTATGAAATACACTTGCATGTGTTGTTTTCTAACATTTTCGGCAATAGTCCCTTTTTTTAAGAAAAAAGATCTAAAAACAAAACCCTTCATAGTAACCTAATAATCCTTTTCGAAACCAAAATTAGAATTCGGCTACTATGGAGCTGAAGTTTTATCCCTTAGAAGGGGTCAAATTCTAATTTAGTTTCCTCTTCAAATTTCTAAGAATCTTTTTAAAAGTATATTAATATAAAATCAATATTCAAAATATTAAGTTTTATTTAGACATATTAATAATATATTTATACGCACAGTAATTAGTTTCTAAAAATGTAATAATGTAAAATTGTATCAGTGTATTTTATTAGTAAATTGGTAAATTGAAATTTCATGTTCGTTTATTTTTTAAATTTAATAATTTTAATTTTTAGATTTAATTTACAGGGATATAATAAGATTAATTGTCATGTGGAATATGCTTTGGTAATTATTTTAATACATTGTATATTTCATATTTTTAAAAGAAATTTTCATTTAAGTTTTATTAAAGTAGTTGACTAAAATGACATTATTATTTAAGTAGAATTTATTTATTTTTTTATCTCAGAATCCAAATAAGAGATTATAAAAAAATCAACTTTAAAGGTTTATCACTTTACGAAATATATAAAATAGAAGAAAATTAAGGAGATGGATGTGGAAGATGACGGTGAAGACAAAATGAGGCCCAAAATAAGTCACTTTACATGGAATTTAGAGTTGGTGGATACATAAGGATCTCCTGCTTCGGTCTGATGCGTGATGGTTGACAATGTATTATAGATATGCATCGACAATGGTTACGTCGTTCGTGGTGAGCCCCGATGACAAGTTGTGACTTGTGGGAGGGGAGAAAATGATGATTTTGTAACATCTCATTGGTTTTGATGTGTGAATGGAGAATGTTGCCACGTGTTATGTTTTAATTGGACAATTAAGAATTATGACACTTGGCAGCTTCTAATTAGAGGGTGTAGGATAGATTTTTCCTTAATTTGTAGATTTTGGCCTTGTTTTGTAACTTTGATGAATTTATTTTCATACTTTGAAAGAGCTTAAATCTAAGCTCAAATGCATTAAATATTAGAATATCTAAAAATATTTATGCAATTAAAAATTTATTTTTGATATGTTTTCTTCTCACAAGCTCAATCAGTCTAATTATCATAAATCTTAATTAAATTAATATTTTAAGCACAATAATCAATTAAAAAGGCAAAATTAAAGAAAAATAATGACATAAATAGACACTTATCAATTGTTTACATTGATGGAATAGTGAGTTTCTGTTTGTTTTAAGTAATTGAACAAGTTTGCGATGATAGATTTGTGGGAGGGAGGGCTTTCATCTCTTACTTAAGATGAGAATAAATTCTCATAACTATTTGTTTTACAAAATTGATTCTTGTGGGAAGGAGGACTTTCTCTCTAACTTGAGATAGAATGAATTCTCATAACTATTTGTTTTACAAATTGATTCTTCTTATTGTTTTAATTTAATATATACGATAGTATTTATCTGTGTTGTAAAAGAAGAAGAAAAACTCGTTAAAATCCTATATTGTAATTCATGCGCTAAAAATTAAGAAGTCGTTGAAGACTTTTTTTTTAAAATCTCTAAAAAAATGAAAAGATCTCCGAGAAGAAGTCAATTAGAATAATAATAATAATAATAATAATAATAATAATAATAATAATAATAATATAATAATAATAATAATTTGTGTGGTTTCTTTTAGGGTTTTAAGATTTACTTTATATAGTTATGTTTTTTCTTTTTTTGAAGAATTTCTCTGCAAACATAATAGGAGGCACATATTTGTGTGGGTTTTTTGTGTTCGTTTTGCAAAATTTCGAAGTGATGGCGAGAGAGGAAACTCGGGATTACTCTATAATGCCATCCCGTTATATATGTGAAGATTTAAGAGTAAAAATTGTGAGTTTACGAAAATATTCTGATTTTAATATCACGTTCCATGAACATACAGACCCCTACTGGAGCATGTTTTTGTCTTTGGTTGGAGCATGTTTTTGTTTTGGGATAAATTTAAATTTTAGGATTTTATTAATAATTTTGTTTAAATTTTATTTTATTAGTTTTGGGTTTAGTGATATTTGATTTGATTTTGATAGAGATAAAATACATATACGTAGTTTTGATTTTCGATTTATTTAGGATAATATTATTTTATTTTACTGATATAAGATAAAGATAGATTAAGTAGATTTTATTTTGAGTTTGTTGATATTTTATTGATAGTTTTTATTATTTGTATTTGACCCATGACCCTATTTGCACCGATTTAAAGATGGTTAAGGTTCAATGAAAAGTAGCCCACTAAATTGAAGAGTATTATTATTTGTGTGAGTCACGTTTTTCTTAATAGTGATATCAGAGCTTTATGCTCTGAGTACCGAGAGAGAGAAAAAGAGAGAGGAGAGAGAATCAAACACCGTGAGAGAAAAAAAGAGTGCTTGATTTTTTTTGTGAGAGAGATGACAAAGGTTGTTAATGGTATGAGTGTGCCACAATTGACAAGAAAAACCAATTATGATAATGGGTGCCTACAAATGAAGGCATTATTGAAATCCTAGACATTTGGGATATGGTGAAAGACGGATCGTTGGGATATGGTGAAAGACGGGTACGTTGAACCTGATGAGGATGAGGATGAACATCAGATAGTGGCACAGATGACAACGATGAAGAAAACTCGTGCAAGAGATGGGTTAACATTGTATTTTATCAACTATGCAGTAGATGAGTCGGGATTCGAAAAAATAGTGAATGCTAAATCGGAAAAGGAAGCCTGAGAGATATTGGAGGTTGCGTATAAAGGTGACAAACGCGTTAGACAAGTCTGAATACAAGCTCTTAGAGGAGAGTTTGAACAGTTGAAGATAGAGCCCAAAGAGCATATTACCGAGTACATGACTCGGGATGGGGAAGGTGGCCAACTAACTCGGTAGGAATGGAGAACAAATGCCATCAGGCCGGGTTGTGGGAAAAATTTTGAGATCCTTTACAAAAGATTTCAAAAAAGCGTGTGTGTCATCGAAGAATCGAAGGACTTGTTGGTTCTCATAGTGGATGAACTTGCTGGGTCATTAGAAGCCCACGAACAAAGGAGAAGGAGTAGGGATGATCAGGTTGAACCCGACTATCAAGCACTACAGGTACAGTTTGACTCGAATAAAACTTGGATTACTCAAAGCCGAGGTCCTGCCGGTAGAGGGCGAGGAAGCCGAGGACGAGGTCGACATGGCCGAGGTAATTTTGAGAATGATGAAGAGCAAACCGGTCAACAAAATTTGCGTGATCGAGGACAAGGAAAAGGTCGAAGAGATCGATCAAGAGTGAAGTGTTTTAAGTGTGGCAAGTATGGTCACTATGCAAACGAGTGTAGATCAAGCAAGTGCTACAATTGTGGCAAGGCTGGCCATATTGCAAAGTATTGCAAGACCGAGACAAACGGGGAGACGAATCTCCTCACTAAAGATGTAGAAGATCTATTGCTGGTAAAGAGGTAGGATGCAGTGGACATGGAAAATTCAATCTCAACAATAGATGAAGTGATATCGGTAAAGGATGCAACAATTGTGGAGAAGGAAAACCTCGAGAAAGAACTCAAATAAAAAGATGAAGAGATTCAGCGGATAGGAAGGCTTCTAGATGAAGCTAATGAAATTATGAATAAACAAAGGGTTGAGCTTAAGGAGCTGAAGAATGCAACTCTTGAAAAGGAAGAGAAAGCATCTAACGATCATGAACCAGATAAAAATAGGGAAGAAGAAGCTGAAGAAGAGATGAAGGTTGATGAGATTTCTACCAACTTGGTATGGTATATAGATATTGGGGCAAACAATCATATGTGTGGAAATGAAAACTTTTTTTATAAACTCACCAAGGTGGAGGCCAAAATTTATGTCTTTCGGATATGACTCTAAGGTGGCCGTGAAAGGACGTGGAACAATCCGATATATGTAGAAGAATGAAGAATGGACGAGTTGGAGAGATTAGGGATGTTTACTATGTTCCGGAGCTGAAGAGCAATATTTTAAGCATGGGTCACATAATTGAAAAAGGTAATTCAATTTTTATGAAAAATCAGGTACTATATTTGAAAAAGATGTTTGAGCATGATCGTCTAACAACCGAATTAAAAGCAAAGAAGAACCAGTTGTATGAACTGGACCTAAAAATCTTGGAGAGAAGATGTTTGAAACAAGATATGACTAGCAAGAGCTTGGATAACTCCAACTCAAATCTGATTAAAAGAAGCAAACCCGATGTGGGATGATGCACATGAAAAGTCGACTGAAGAAAGGAAGAATTTAAGTTTATGGGGGAGTTTGTTGGGATAAACTTAAATTTTAGGGTTTTATTAATAATTTTGTTTAAATCTTATTTTATTAGTTTTGGTTTAGTAATATTTGATTTGATTTTAATAGAGATAAAATAGATATAGGTAGTTTTGATTTTTCATTTATTTAGGAGAGTATTATTTTATTTTATTGATATAAGATAGAGATAGATTAAGTAGATTTTATTTTGAGTTTATTGTCAGTTTTTATTTTTTGTATTTGACCCAAGATCCTATTTACAGCTATTTAAAGGTTATAGGTTCAATGAAAAGTAATCCCACATAATTAAAAAGTATTATTATTCATGTGGATCACGTTTTTTTTAACAAAATGGTGACTTGTGGGACGACATGGTGATCAAGGATGCAACCTTGACTGACGTTTGACCTTTGGAGAATCCGTTGAATTATGTTGGAACAGATTATTTAATTGTGTAAAGGAAGCGAAGTTGGTTTTGAGAAAAGTTGAAACCGATTCCATGGATCATGCTACGTGTTGGAAATTGATTTCCTTGTACATGAAATTGATTCCATAGATTCAAACTTTGTTGACTTTGTTGTTTTTGTGTTGTAGAGAAAAAAATATGGCTTCTCAATTTTTTATTAAAACAAAAATTAATACCATATATAAATAAATTATTTATCACAAAAATGTTAAAGCTATCAACTAAATCAAAATTTGGGTTTTTTTTTCTCAGAGGTCGTTGATTTTCTTGAGTACATTTTATTCATTTTGGGAACTAACTTTTGAAATGTAGTTTTTTACATGGTGAATGAGAGAAGTAAAAAGAAAAAAAGAAAATACTGTAGTAATAAGAAAATGAAAAGATATGTATAAAAAGTAAAGTAAGAACAGTGAAAGGTATCTGAGTAGAAAAACTGGAGGTGGTTGAAGAAGTTGAACAGTAAAAGGCTAAATGAGGTGACAAAGCATAGGCATAAGAATGTTGACAAGACTAGACCAAGAGACAGAGAGAAAGAGATACCTTGGGAACAATCATGGGCCTGCAATGCTGTAGGTTTGAGACTTTGCGTAGTGGATAAGGCTAAACCTATTTCAGAGCTACTAACTTAGCCTTTTTTTTTATCTTTCTTCTGAAGCCCAAATCATTTCACTCTCCTACTCTTTTATATTATTCCTCTTGATAAAATAATAAAAAATAATCAAACAACTTTTCTAAATTCTCTTTCTGCTTTTAAACTGGAAAGTCTAATGCTATTGACTTCCAGTTATTATTGTTAATGGTAGATTGAAATATCTAAGCAATCTCGTAGCAATCTACGATTGGGACAAGTAAACAATGTAGTCAATGTTTTGGAGGATTTTTCCTCACTGCTGATTCCTAAGTCAAACAGAAATGATTTGCATCGAAGGATAATTTTAACTACAACTAGAATGTGATTGTCACACACTAACTTCCCGACACCCATGGTCACGTTTGTCTAATTCTACCTTAATGTTTGTCCTCCAAATGCATGTTAACTCATATATCATCAAAAGAAACTCAACAAACACAAATTAAATGGCACCCAAATTTGACTTTAACTCAAATATGTGCTTTTTTTACTCAAAAGAAACCAGTCAATTGAACTTTAGAAGGAGGAAAACCAATAAAAACACTCACGGCAACCACTAAGCAATTAAACTTTCTTTTTTCTCACCTATACAATATTTTTCATCTCTCTTTTTATCTTTTTAAAGCGAATCATAATTCTCAACTAAAAAATGAATAAATTTTTGTAAGGGAACAGATAAATTTGGGATAGATATTATAAAAACGAACAAATAAAAAGATATTATTAATTATTAGATAAGTTGTATAGAATGCGATTTTAAAAATAAAGTCGTGAGAATTTTACATTTTTCTTAAAAGTTAATCTTAACGATTTCAATTTTTTATAAAGTAATATTAATACTACATTTGTTATACTTTTTAATGATTTTATAAAAAAAAATTGTGTGAAATCCTTCAAACAAATTATATTATGACAGTAATGTGTTTGTCTTTAATTTAAATAAGTTTAAAAAAAAATACATATGATAATTTAATAAGTTAAATATGTTTTTGTTTTTATTTTTAAAGTATAAAGTGAAATTAATTGTTTTTGAAATTTTAATTCAATTTAGTTTTTCAATTTTAAAAATACGTGAATTTAAATTGAATTTAATTTTTTAAATTGAATTTTATTAAATTTATTTTATAAGAAATATGTAAATTTAATTTTTGAACTAAATTTTGTTAAACTTATTTCACGTTTTAAACTATCTTATAATAGCAATTAAATTGTTTAAAATGTTTAATTAATTTATTTTTTAATTATTTTAGAAATATGTTTAAATATTAAATAAATTTTAATAAATTTTGATTAAAAAAATAAATTTATATTATTTTAAAGATGAGAGACAAATTAGTTTAATATTTTGAAAAAAAAAATTTTACTTAGATAAAAATATATTTAACCTTTAATAATTTGATAAAGAATAATTTTTTTTTGTTGTGATTCCATCGTGCTGAAGAATTCAGGACATTTTTTATTTTTGTGATAATATTACTAAGAAAAGAATATGATTAGTGAATAAATTTGAGTGGGAGAAATTGTTATTAGGAAGGCTCTCCATTCGAAAAACACTGGTGCTAATGCAAATATAAGTCAGCCAACCCATCAGGTACTCCTCACTTTTCCTAAACAAGACGTGGAGAAATTTGAGTCACTTGTCCATTTTCTTTGAAACCGGATTAGTAGCAGTATTTCTAATGAAATCTGCTAAATTTTCATGCAACTTTCAACCGAGCACTGCAAAATTTTAAATATTCTATAGTTTCCACGCCATGCGATGCAGATATTTTTTAAAGTGTCGGCATAAACATTTGCCAAGCAAACTATGAAATTTCAAGTGGCTGAGCTGATCAAGTATTTAAAATATATGACTTTTGCAGACATTGTATTTATTTATATATTTAGGTAGTATTTAATGCGTGTCTTCAGAAAATATGACATGTACTTTTCTGATAACCCCACTTTTACTTATATCTATCTATTTATTTATCGTATAAAATAAAGTACTATAGATAACACATACATCAATACTAAGAATAGAGGACGATCGTATTTACTCTGGATATATATGTCACGTAGGTTCAATATGATAACTATCCAAATTGTTTTTATGATTTTGGCAGGCTCAATTCTAAAAATAGAATATTTCTACAACTCTCTCACAATTTTTATGATGGGATTTAAACCATGCAACACTCATGGAAATTTTTTATTTTATTTTTTCTAATTTGGATCACCTAATGTTCAATGAAGAAAGTGCATGATATGATTAGGTAGATTTTATGTATTAAAAGTTACATTAGTATTATTATTATTATTAACTATTGATAAATATATGTAATAGTTAATGTCTTTCAAAATATTAATATTAAATTTAAAATGAGAGACTAACATATCATTATCCAATTATCACAACAATCTATATTTTCAATATAATTTTTGTGTAGTAAACATTTTTTATAGAATAACTTTCTACATATATCATCAAGTATTGGTAACTCTTCACCTTCTATTTGATATCGAAAATCTTCATCATTCTCACCGCTTGATACCTTTTGTCAATAGAATTGGAATGTCATCCAATTCTCCAACTTTACACAAAACATAAATAATTCGTTGATATCTCCATAACTGCTGCCTACTTTCACGTGTATTCATCAAATTAATATCACTTTGATTATTTCATACAAACAATTATAATGTTTCATTCAATGCATAAATCATAAAATGCAACAATCATTAATCACATTTTGCGATTAGATATCATATTCTCAAATATAGTTACATGATAATTATGAGTAATGGAATAATCAACATTTAACGTACAAAATCAAGGATGGAGAATTTAAAAATATTGGATGTAAAACAATTGGGAGAATGTTGTTTGAGCAACTATTCACATAACCTTAGTGATAATATATGCTTCCTATATCTCCCTTGAGTATCATATTAATACTTGAGTGAAATATTCACGGAGGAAAGATAATTCTTTTGACCTATTCATCGCTTAAAACAAGCAACAATATTAGCACCCAAACCTCAAATACAAAGTTAATAATTACTTTTCATTTTTGAAGTTATACATCATTTATAATAAATTAAACCAACTTACATAACAATATTATCACTTTATTGAATCTGTGAAATTGATATACTCACAAGTAGAGCAAAAAACAATATTTAAAATAAAGAAGAAATACTCTAAATCAAATTCTGGAGAGAATATCTAGTATGCAGTCTTCTCTCTTAACTAGAAAGATCTATTTCAATAAAAGACAAAAAAATAGCTTAAAAAAATAACATTAAAATTTAAAGAAATAACAAATATGATGATATTGAATAGAAAAACTATCATATTATTTTAACATGTTATTTATTGTAACAACATAACTCGTCCTAGTTGTCTTGTCACTTATTTTAAAAAGAGGTTTAACTTGGTTGAATCGAATAGTATAAACATTCTTTCTTTAGGTATTATTTTAATATAAGTCTGTAAATTATACCAGTAATCAAAATATTAAAAATTTAGTTGATTAAATTTTAAAGTTTAAATCATATTAATTTTGCAATGCTTATATAATTTAAAAAACGACAATATAAATAAAATATATTTGTTAATATTAATTCATTTTACAATAAGTATCAATAGCTTTTTCATTTAACATATTACGTGTGTTTATCGAGATATTAAATATATATTATTTCGGGATAGGGTTGAGATCCCTTATTTAAAGCATTTAAAGTTGTTCTGGAAACTGGATAAGCTTCCTGATGGTCTTCCGTTATCAAAGTTGTGATGTTCGCTCTCTTTACTCTTTTTCCAAGCTGTGTGAGAGAGAATCTGCAAAAGATATTCGACCTTCAAGTCAGTGACTTTGCGTAATAACATCTAATAAAAAGTGAGTACTCAGAATTAGTTACCTGACCTACGTGTCAAACATAAATATTAAAATGAGATTACCATTAGGCCTAATCCATTACTAATAAATAGTTCATATTTTTATTAACTGTCAATCAATTCTAACTACCTCAACGACTATATTAACCAATTAGTTAAGAGTTGTTAATTGTTTGTTTGTCGATTCCATTACTCATACCATACATATATAATGTCAAATGGTAAAATTTTAAAAGATATACACGTAGACTTTCCGATAGCAAAACAGCTAGTGCAGACCAAAAACATAAAAAAGTTGATCTTTCCTCGTATTATTGAACTATGGCTTTTTTTCTTATGTCACTATCCCAAAACGTGCAGTTCACTAAAGTGCCAAACTACAACCACAAAAGGAAAGGAATCAAATTAAGAGGGAGAGATCATTATAAAGGTCAACTTAAAGAAACCACAACATTCTCACTCATACATTTCCCTCGTCTTTTTGTGATACACTTGCATTTAACAATTAAATAGATTAATTTAACCCAACATGAAGCACAAATAAAGAAATAGTAGATTATAAAAATGTGGCATCTTGGTCTTAGTAAATGGGCCGACACAGGACATCATATACAGAGATAAAAGAAAGCACGAAACGATGAGATCATGTTTTGTTTTGTGCTGAGTGAAAATTTGTCCTCATCTTGAGAAATGCGCATTTATGTGATTATAAAGATAGTCATTGAATCTCTATTACCTTCAATTAAAAGGAAGGTAGGTGTTTAACGTACCTCAGTCACAAATTTTGTCCGCTCAACTCGTGGTAAATCTTAGTTGACGGATTTAAAAAAAAAGAAAAAATCATGATTTGTCCACTTTTTATATTTCTTTTATGTGGCTACCGAAAAAGAGTAATCTTTTCTCCCCCAACAAAGCCTCCTCTTTTATGCCAAGTAACCAAATATGGCGTGAAAGAAGGTTAAATGTTTTTGTTCCGGTGAGAAAAGGTGAATGTGATAAAGTTTCAGCTTACCTTTATTATGTAATGGTTAAGTTTCCATAGCAAGGACAAATATTAAAGTAAAATCAGTAGATGTAGAAATATAAGTTTCATGATTTTGTTATAAACTGGTAATTAAACTAAAAGAAAAGTTGTATTGAAACTATGATTGGAATATCGTAAGCGAAAACGTTGATCTCCGTCTGCGTTTAGGATGGAATTTGTTGGAGGAAAATGATGAATAGGAAGCAGAGGTGGAATGTTGATAGGAGACAGCGTATGTCCCATGATGAATCTATGTGTCGAAGTAATGTTTTTCTCTGGATGGGGTTAAGATAAAGGCTAATTGCCTATATTAGGAGGCTTACACTCGAACTTAATGGGCGCCATTTGATTCCCACTACCCTCAATAAGAAAGATACTAGGAACCCAATAAAACAAAGTTAAGGTCCCCACTCGCGGCATATTATTATCAACGACGTCAAAATGTAGTCTAACAAAACTTCCTTTCTCATTTAACAACTCTCACCACATGCACAATCCCAAATGGATATTAGGATTCACACATCAACGTCTCATTCTCTCTCACCCTTCGCTATTCTAATCTATCGGAAAACCACCACCGCTGCCACAGCCACACCACAGGCCAGGCAACAAACACGAGCTTGTTAAAGGATCTAAAAAGCCACATTCATTTTACTACCATTTACAAAATTACATATTAAAAAAAAAAAAGTAGAATATTCGGTTCAACTTTACGAGATTTTAAAGCTAAGATTTTTTTTTTCTACTTTTGTGAAAGGATAGAGGCCGCTGCGATTGTAATGGCTAATGCACTAACAACGAGTGGATGTGGATGTTGTTAATTAAAATTAGAACTCTCTGGGATCAACAAAAATTGAGAATCCGGGAGGGGATTTGGTCCAATCACCAACCGCACCGTCGCTGTAATCTTCCCCGAGTCTCTTGATGCACCACAAATCCTCTTCGCAAGAGAGCATCTTCCAGTGTGGGATGGCGCAGCGTAGGGGCTCCTGCCCTGAAACCTCCGTCGCCACCACCTGGCACCCACTATCCTTGGCGAGGTTATGAGCGAAGGCGCACAAAGCCCTCACCATTTTCTGGGCCCGTGGGCCCTCTCCTCCGAGCCCGTACAAAAAGTGAAACCCAAAGGGCTGGAAGAAGTTGGGGATGGAGGGCAGGCGCAGCCAGGGGAAGGCGCGGTCGAGGAGGCGAGTGGTCTTTGCGATGGCCTTCTTCACGCGCGACACGCCCCTCACCTGGAGCGTGAACACGTCCTTGCAGTTCCACACGCTGAGGAGGCCCCAGGAGGAGGGTGGGTCCGCGAGAAAGCGGAGCGAACCCGGCCACGTGTCGGGGGAGTATGAGCCGCGAGGAACGGCGAGGAAGGTGCCCAGAGTGAGGTGGTTGTTGAGGACGGAGTCGACGTCGCGGGGGAAGAACTCGGTGGTGGCGAACTTGGTGCGGTAGAGCAACTCGGCGTCGTTTGGGGCAAGTTGTATGACGGTGACGTCGGAGGAGGGTCTGAGTGAGTGGGCAAAAACGGGGTTGACGAGGATGGACGGGGTACGAAACTTTGAGTAGCCGCATTTGTCGGTAAAGAGCTTAACGGAAGCCACGTTATCCTTTTCTGTTGCCATGTAAGCGTACTCTGCTCCGTTGTCTCTGAACCACTCCTCCAATCTCTGGACCAGTTTGAACCCTATTCCCATTCTCCTGCACGACAAGACACCCAATAAAAAGCCACACTTAATATCATAATAAGTTAACGAGTGAGTGAGTGAAAATGAAGAAGGTACCTGTGGTGAGGAGAAACCCGGAGGCCCAATATGTAGGCTAGTTTGGTGTAGACAGGGACTTGTTTGGAAGCAGGTTCGGTGGTGTTCTTTCCGTGCCTGTGGAGCTTCTTTCCGCATGTAACGGTTTTGATGCAACCCCTTATCATTCCCACTGTCTCTTGACCAACTTCGGCTACCTGATAAAGACAAATTAAGGATGAAATGTTATTTATTTATATACGCATATGGTTGTTTGATTTATGTAGCGTTGAAAAGTTGGTGAGAAAGACTTTTGCGTGAAAATAGTTAAAAGGATTTTAGGGGTGGATGCTTGCTCACTGGCAACGATAGGAAAAGAAAAGAAAAGAAAAGAAAAAGAAAAGAAAGAAAAGACAGTTGATTATAGTTGAGAATGAGTATAATTATATACCAGCATTAGGAAAGTAGGTGAGTTGCGGACCCTGCAAATAGGGTCACCGTGGAGGTCGGTGAAGAGGGAAAGCTTCCCACTGGGTCCAACCTCACATATTCTCTCAACGGCTTCCACTCCCTCTGTGTCTTTACTTGGGTCGAACTCTCTCACAGTCACCACCACCATGTTTGGACCAATTGCAAACGCTAACTCTTCTCCTCTCATAACTACTCTATGAATGAAGGAGGTAGTGAGTGCTGAAAGCGTAGCTTAACCTTCCTTTATATAGAGGGGAAGGGGAGGAAATTGCAGGTTTTTCGAGACCCGTTGGCAAGTAACAGAAGCTTAAAACCTGAGAAACCCTTCCATAAAACCAGTGTCTGAACTGGATTAACGTTCGTAACTGGATGACTGTCTTCTGGCACCAATCAGGCAACGGAAGTAGAATAATAAAATATTAAGAGGAAAAAGAGCGTTAGTGAATCAGTGAAGGAAAAAAGAAGGGTGTGGTGTGATGCTTCATCCTCTCACTCTCATGGGGCTTCGGTTGAGGTACGAATCCAAATTCTGTAACGACCCTTTAAATACCTGATCTTTTCAAGCTTTTTCTTTTGCCGTTTTTTTAATCTCTCGCACTTTCTATTCCGAATCTGCACCACTTCCGTTATTTAATTCCTGGGTTTAATTTTAATTTAGTAAGAATATCTCTTTATCTGTCCTTTATTTGTTCACTTTGCCTTTCTCTCTCCTGCACTGTATCTTTCTTGGCTAAAGTTTGCTAATAATAATAAAGGAAAATAAATGAATTTAGCAAAAGCAATAATGAGCAGCAAAAAGTAGGAGAATGGAGAAGGAAAGAAAAAGAAAGAGGAAATGGCGGCTATGGCTGCGCAGTACTGTGTAGGTGTTTTGTTTTCCTATTAATTTCTTTTATCTATTTATTAATTATGGAAAAAAAGACGCTTCCCATCATCTCCCCATTCGTAATGATTACCTTCTTTACACTCTCCCTCTTCAATGGGTTCGGTCCCAGCCATGATGCACATCAACAGTTATCATGTGGGATGGGATGCACATGCATATTTCATGTCTACTCTCCATCACGCCATTCTCCGTTTTACTGCTTCTCTTCATTCAAATTCCAGCAACTCTGCTCGCTAACTTCACATGTACAATGTGAACTTATCCCATTCTCAATAAATTAAATTATTTTAAATATCACTTTTCTATTTATATTCTCATAAAACATAATTTATTAGAAACAATCATTAACAATCTCATTATTAGTAATCTTAACTGTGTCAATAACTGCGTGCAATTACAGCTCGTGGTTCGTCACCCATTGTGCATGCTTTTCCAGCAAAAAGTGGGATAGTTATAAAACTGTAAAGAGAGATATATTTTTAGATTTTTGATACAAATAAAATAATAAAAATAGTTTAAATTTTTGTATTTTTTTTAAAAAAAGTTAAATAAATAAAAATAATATCAAATAAATATAAAATATTTAGGTATGTTAAATAAATTTAACTGTAAAATGTAAAATATAAAATAAAAAATTTATGATCCTCGTCTGTTACAACTGCTACCAAAACGGAGCGGTGAAACTGCCATATCATCTCACTACTCATTTCAACTCTTTTCTTTCCGTTCTCATAACTGACTAACAAAATTTTAAGGCTATTAAATCATGAGCAATGTTATTAAATTAATAATTATTATCTCATAAACATGTTTTCACCCCAAGTTTATCAAGATTCTTCAAACTCTAAGGCTTCTTCAAACTCTAAGGCTGTGTTGGCATGATCAGATAATACTGTTCAAACGAAACTACGGGCGATGAATTACAAACTGTGTGATATTCGTTTGAGAGGAAAAAGATGGATCGTCGATGATGGATTTGCAGGATACCCTCAATTTTGGTCACTCTCAAAATCGAAGAGATTTGAATGGATTGTTGCGGAAAAGTCGTACGACGAGGGTGGGGTTAGTTTTGGCTGGCACATGTGTAATAGGTTACGCAAACGGGTAGGCTATACATTATAATTTTTAAACATTAATTTTATAAATTATTCATAATTTCTTTTTCTTTATAAACATTTTTACAATTAAATATAACATTTATAAATAACATTTTATATTACTTTTATAAGTAGGAACTTTTTGGTAATCTTTAATTTCTACCAATTAAACTAATTTTTAAAATCTATCACATCAATCAAATCTTACATTAATTCTCACAAACTTTACTTCCAAATTCACTCTCAATTATCCACAAATCCACTCAAAACAACAACTAAAAAATTATCCTGAAATTCATTCAAATCATCTCTCCCAAATCATCTTCCCCAAATACACTCAAAAGAACAAAGCCTAAGTTTAGTTTTGTGATACTACATAAAAGAAAAAACGGTATTTTCAAATAATTAATGGAAGAGTTAATATTGAAGTATACCCAGGAAGGTAAATTATATTTCTTTTTATAATATCAAATAAATATAAAGTATGTAGGTATGTTAAATAATTATTATTTAACTGTAAAATATAAAATAAAAAATTTATGATCCTCCTCTGTTACAACTGCTACCAAAACGGAGCGGTGAAACTGCCATATCATCTCACTACTCATTTCAACTCTTTTTTCCGTTCTCATAACTGACTAATAAATTTTAAGGCTATTAAATAATGAGCAATGTTATTAAATTAATAATTATTATCTCATAAATATGTTTTCACCCAAGTTTAAGACTGTGTTGGCATGAACAGTTCAAGCAAAATTGGGGGCGATGAATTACAAACTGTGTGTTGTTCGTTTGAGAGGAAAACGATGGATCGTGGATTTGCAGGATATCCTCAATTTTGATCACTCGCAAAATCGAAGAGATTTGAGTGGATTGTTGCATTGATAGAAGTGTCATATAAGTATATGGATACATTTATATAATGTATACTGCTAAACTTGTCTAATTAGTATATGTTACAATTAGTCTAATGTGTATTGCAAGACTCATCTGATTAATGAGTGAACAAACTCGTCTAATGTATATTAATCGACTTGTCTACTCTGTGTATGAAAATACATGTGTAATTTATTTTGCTAAACTCGTCTTATCAATGTATTGACAAATTGGTCTAATGTATGTTGATAGGCTCGTCTAAACAATGTATATACAAACTTGTCTAAATGAGTATCCTTAAACTCGTCTAATCAATGTAAAGAATGATTATCTAATATTTTTCTTAAACTAGTTCAATTAGGATATGAACAAATTTGTCTGATGGATGTTTAATCAAACTTGTCAAAAGTGTATTACATTATTAAAATAAATTAAAAATATATAAAATAATATATAGCGCTCATCGCCTAGAAGTTACCCTTCAATACCAAAGTCACTGGAATGGTGGTGCTTTGTGCCAGAAAGCTGGCGTTCCTGGAATGGTGGCGCTCAGCACTGGCACCCCTGGAATGGTGGCGCTCAATGTTAGAAAACTATCCTTCAGCGCTATATCAGTTGACATCACATTGTTTTCATGAACTTTAATGCACTTGAGACTTGTTCTAATGATGAAATGGATTCCTTACACACTAGAATTGATGAAAGAAACATATTTAGAATTAAAACGAAGTACTCATTTGATTATGACCCGAAATTAGGTGTATTAAGTCCACTTGACAACTCCAAAAGTACCTAAACTCAAAACAATACTTTCTAATACCTATATCGTTTACGAACTGGATAACCAAGTCTAATTACACTGGTTAGCACTCTCACTCATCTCAGTTTCGTCCCAACTATCCTACTTTCCATTTTCATCACTTAAAACCTCTAAAATGACTAAAGAACTCAACCTATGAAACAATTTCACTTCTATGATAGATTTTTCTGATATAAACCTTCTAAACAAGTCCTAATTGATCTCTACCAAAAACTTTTCAAAATAGTTTATAATCCGAACAAAAAATATATAAAAACTTATTCACAAAACCATTCACAAATTTTAGAGAGATAAAGTGTACTTAAGACGAATTTAAAAAAATTTATTTATATTATAAAATTATTTTAAAATAAAATCTTTGTTTTTATTATTTTAACTGACAACAAAATAACATTTATGAATTTTTATTGTTTTAATGAATGAAATTAAATATTTCATATTTTAATATAAATGTATTGGAATAAGGATATTTAAATATACAAGTGTCATTAGGACACTTTTTAACATTCTCCAAAAGACTGGTATTGCCTATGATCTAATCATATTCTCAGAAATTAAAGTACGCATTAAAGAACTTTATATATGTGCGTAAATCTTTAATACATGAGAGATAAGTATAACTTAATTTAGTATTTATGAATGAAATATGCATTTAGTTCTTGTAATCAAATATTCTCTTAGGAAAATATAAAAATTTACAGCAAATTTATTTGAAACCCGTTTCCAAATACACAGTGAAGAAGAACTGATTCAATCTCACTCGATCATGCATATACAAGAAACATCTTTCTTTTAAAATTAAGAAACACAATTTCTTTTTTGAGAGGGTGAAAATAATCATTCTTGAATCTTTTTAATAAGAATTGTTTTATCTTCTTGAATTTAGTTCATATATAAAAACTCGTTAAATATTGGGTAAATTAAAAACAATAGTAGTCGGTGCAAGCATATAGTGTGAACATATAAAAATTCATTAAATTATTAAAAGTTTTGGAAAATGTAATAATGCATTATAATAAAATTTTGAATTTATTTCCCGTTTGCATAGATTTGTGTGTGCATCATTGTTATTACCTACAGGAAAGATTTTGTGCATTTAGTTGAAGTGTATGTTTTGAAAGAAATCTAGAAAAAGATTTTTGCGTATTTATACAGTAGCAGCTGCAGCAGCCCTACTGATTTTTGTGGTGATCCTAAGCTTCTACTAGAAGCAGGTAGTACTAGGACGTGACCGGGTCATGCCGTACATTCAATACGATATTTTATTTTTGGAAAATGACACTTGAACAACCATTTTTGACAACATTTAGACACGCACACACGTGTCAAAATCTGAGTGATCCAGTTGGAAAAATTAAATGAAAATGGACCACTCAGATTTTGACACGTGTGCGCGTGTCTAAATGTTGTCAAAAATGGTTGTTCAAGTATCATTTTCCTTTATTTTTAAATGCACGTTTTGAGGATAATGCATCAAATTTTCCTTCTTTAGACGAACCTCGGCATGCATTGTTAGGATGATAAAATAATTCTCGAATAGATCTCGTTAAAATAAAGTTTCACGTCAAATAAAATAAAAAATAGACATAAATTTATATACACATAAAATATCTTTATTGAAAATAAATCTTTTAAAATAATACTAAAAATAAACTTATAAAAACTTCGTAAATACGAACAATATTTTATCAAAAACGTGAGAATTACTCGTAGAAAATAAAAATTTATTTTATATTCTATTAATTTAAATTTAATTAAAATTAACATTAATTTATATTTTATAAGATTAAATTTAATTAAAATTAAATTTTAATTTATATTCAATTTAATTTATATTATATTTTTATAATTTTATTTAAATTTTGTTTTAATAATTTATAAAAATATATATTTTTAAATATTTACGGGTATCCGCGGATATCGACGGGTACCCGCGAGTTTTAAAATACTCGTAGATGTTTTTTAAACAGGTATCCGCGTGGATAGCGGATCTGAGTAGCGTATGAATGTTTTTTTGGTCAAGTTAGATTGCAGGTAAATACTATTCATGTCCATGTCCAACCGGACCCCTTGTCATTTCTATTGATGAGTACAAAATCCAATTGGGAAAATTCTTTTTTTAATATTCTATTTAAAATATATTATTATAGTTAGGTTTATCAAGAAATGATTATACGTGTGATAATATAAACATAACCTATATTATAATAAATTGAGTCTAGTTATATATTGGTTGATTTGATGTATTATCGTGAACTATTTTTGTTTGGAATCCAAGTGTGAGTCTAAGTCTCACATTGGATAAAAATAAGAAAGTAGAGCACTATATATATAAAGTTGAAAGACTCATTAAATCATTGTCTTAAGGTTTTGAGTGAACTTCCTTCTCAATAGACCCAACAGTTCCTCAACAATTTTATGTGTTGTTATATTAACGTAAATCTCTTCTATACATGCAAAACACAGTGTATTCTATTTACATGTGAATCATTTGCAAAAATAGTTATCACGATATAAACATTGAATTATTAGCTTAACTTGATTAGATTGATGTGTGTCTTATCAAAATATTTTCTTCACATTCTTTTTAGAAGCATATCAACTCAAGTTTGCCTTCAAAAGTTCAGTCTCACACCAACAACACCTCCCCTTAAGATATATTCAAAGAGAGTAAAGGAGAAAGTTTAAATCTATTGCAAGATTAAACATAATCACCAGAATCTAATGTTGATTGGTTTAAATGATTCTAAACGTCCTCAGGACCTCAATCTAGAAGCAAATTCACATGTAAAAGTCTTTGTTTAGTTAGAGAAAATGTAAAGCGAGAAGGATTTTAAAAGTATAATTTCTCAGAATGAATTAAAAAATAAATATCTAACTTTTAGTTATAGATATGAAAACTAATTCATTTTCGATTAATTAAAAAAATAGTAATGGATCTTAAAAATTTCTAATCAATTTATATGTAGAGATAAAATGACGTATACCATCATTAAGATTTAACCACTGTTTTAATCAGATTAACTATTTTATGAATTGAATAATATGTGGTTATGGAATTTAAACCTTTTTCACGTGAGATCACATTTAAAAGATAGCATTTAAAGGTGAGACGCGTAATGCAACTGAATAGATAAATATAGGTTGTATTGTATCTAAAACACTCATGTTTCATAGTATGCATAATACTCTTCCGTTCTCATTTAGATGCACAAGATCACATTTTCTTTTTTACCAAATACAAGTAAACTTTAACTACTTTTACATTTATGAAGAAAGTAATATTTATTTTGTTCATAAATTGTTTGATAAAATTTATATTTGGATTTGGTTATGTTTTATTTTGTTCTAAAACCTTATATGATTAAATTTCCAAAAATTAAAAATGATACTAACAATATATGAAAATAAAATCCACAATATTTTTTTTTTGTTATGAATAGCTTTGTTTAGAAGAACTTTAGTTTAAGAAGTGCATAGTGGTGACCCGAAAAGTCCCTCTAGCATAAAATGGGTGGAGAGTGTAAATATTTGCTCGTGGATTACAAGGATAGACATAGCACAAAAAGAAACTATTAAACTAACGAGTCCACCCTCCACCTCTTCTCTTCTCCCATCACACTAGTAATCTTTTCTCAATTCACCATTTTAAAGGACCAAAACATTTATTTATGTTTTGACGTCGAGTCACTTTCACCACCTACACAATTTATGCTCTTGAACCATTCGGTCTTTAACTCGAGTCTTTCTCTTCAATCTACTATTCGGAGGTATATTTGTCAAAGATTCTCCGATGCTAAAGTCAGTAAATTGTCCGTTCGGTAGCTCAATGTAACAGTAATAAATGCAAAGTAAAAGTGATTACTCACCTCTTACCTTTAACCTGTATTTATAGTTTTTGGGCATGAACCCAAAATTAGTGAAAGCTTAATCAGGCCTAATCTCAGCCCAACATCCTTAATTATTTTTTGCCTTAAGAGAGTTACTCCCTCCACCACCCCACATTTCTCCCTACACCTCCACATTTTCTAAAAATTCTAAAATTATCCCTTATATTTATAAAAATCCTACACCCCTACTTTTTTTCTTCAAAGATCCGTTTGGACTTGAGATCCGTAGGCTTCAACATCATGCACTAGATCTTTCAAGAGCAAACTTCAAAGCTTTAATGTTAAACATGATGTTGATCCTTCATTAAATCCGTCATTTGCAGCAAAACTGAAATCAATTTGTCCACTAAAAAATCAGGCAAAAAATGCAGGCACCACTATTGATCCTTCTTCAACAACTTTCGACAATACATATTACAGGTTGATTGATAAGTATAAAAAATATATGTTTTCAGACTTATTAATTAACTCAAAATTTGTATTTATTCATGAAATAATGTGTTAGAAGTAGGAAAATGTGTAGTAAATTGTACAGGAATTTATACATCAAAGTGGAGTGCTATCAGATGTTTCTCGCTAAGTCAATATTAAATCGCTCAGCTAAATAAAGTTTTATTCGCTCAGCGCACCAACACAACTCGCTGAGCGAATAAAGGACAATTAAAGATATGCTGCAGTTGAATATTCGCTTAGCACATAAAGAGTTGTGCGCTTAGCGAATTAGTTATTTTTTCAATTGGCTTTTAAAGTGGGAAATAGACAGAAAGAACGTCAAACAGAGGTTCCGGACAAAGGAAAGAAACGAAAACATCTCAAGAACTTCCAGAGACTACTTTAAGGCATCAAGACACCATTTTTGTAAGGATTGCTTCAAATGTGTATGTTCTAGATGACTAGGAGTAGTTAAATTTTTCTTTCGTTGAAATTGGATGTAATGAACTTACTCTGATGTAATTTTCTTGTTCAATATATCATTGTTCGTTCATATGTTCTTTCTTGAATTTAATAACATTGTATGAAAATATAATCTTATTTGAATGTCTTTGATTACTGGAAGGTAACTTTGAACATGAACATAGATAGAGCACCTAAGTGATTTGGGATCTAGCGATAGACTCAATAACTTGGTCATTCTTAACATCGGACTTAATGCAAATTGTATGTTAAATTGACTAAGGGATTAACATTTTGATATATTAATTTAGAACTAATTGTTAAGGGATTAGGACTAGTATGCCTTGATGTGAATGTTTGAATGAAATAATGATATATTGTACAGAGTTTTATCTTCATATGATTCATGAAACCCAATTCCAACAAAGTTTCTTTTAAATATAATTCCTTGCATACCAACTGGTTGATAAAATACCAAAAAGTTTCTTGTGTTGTTTTGTGCATTTTGATGTCTAATTGAGTTAAAAAAGGAAGAATTGTCATGTGTTGCACAAGTCCCTTGGGAGACGATACTTTTACTTATTCACTGTATTACTTGGAATGATTTGGTATACTTGCCAAAAAATTATCATTGATCCTCCAAAATAAGGGCTTGTTTTCTTCTGATCAAGCAGTGCTCTATCGGGATCCTAGGACCTACAAATTTTGTCGCGGACCCTGCTGCTATCGAAGCGGTAAATCTTCATGTTTAGATAGGGGAAGGTGGACTTGATGCTGGAGAAGAGTTCGCGAGCGTCTCGCGGAGAGAAAGTGGAAGGAGAGATTTTTCGGGCAGGTTGAATGCTGGAGCATGGAGAGGACAACTGCCATGGTGTCGTGGAGGTAGTTGGCATCGAGGGTCATGGTGACGATGATGACGTGGTTGGGGGTAGACGGATGTCAAGATGAAGCCCAAACGTATCTTCATATTCGTTGAAGTCCAAACGGATCTTCCATATCCGTGATCTGCAGGGTAAAATGAGAATGTGGAGGTGTAGGAAGCAACACATGGTGGTGGAGGGAATAACCCTCTTACCTTAATTTCCATGATGTAACCTATTTAGGGACTTAGACTGGACGATCATTTTGGTCATCTGATCCGAGTCAGGATTTCTGCTATGCTTGATTAGTTTAACTGTGTCCGGGTCTTCGTGATGGTTCGGCATGTTCGGTTATAGAAGTACTTCTACATACGACACAATTTATTTAAAAAAAAACATCAAATATATAAAATTAGAGTGCATATGCCATATTTAAACAAGTTAGGATAATAACATAAACATAAATGGATCGTAAGACACTTTTCATTTTTACTTTGTAAATGTTTAATTCTGTGGATGCAAATGTTGGGGACCTACCCCCGTAATATTCTCATCATATGTCATTTCAATTAAATTTCGGATAGTTCTTAAGATAATTATTTTGCAAGTAAAGCACAACACCTCAATACAAAAAGTGAGTATTGACCATTGACCTAGGGTTACCGCTACGCTTCCACTTTCTATTTCACACTCATCTCATCACTCAAACTCTACCTCCGTACCATCTGCACCATCTCTCTCTATCATCATCATATGGATGAATCCTCATCACAAATCATGTCTCATAAATATCCTAATAACACATTTTTTATTTATTTTAAAATTAAACTTCCCGAATTTATAAAAGAGTTATTTAGTCCTTAAATTGAAATCATCATTCTCTATATTATATTTTAATTTTTAAACTCAAAATAAATTAAAATAATCTTTTAACTTCACAATATTAATTTTTTTAATGTTACATAATAAATTTTATGTTTTTTTTTTAAGTTATACTTATCAAACTTTCTAAACTTGAATATTATCTTAAAACATATGTAAAATATTAAAAAAAATTAATTCAGTTAAATTAAATTTATTTTTTAAATTTAGATACCAAATTTATCAAAATTTTAAACATAAACAAATTTCAAATTTATTTAAATTAAGAGGACTGAAAATTAGTATGTTAAAACAAGTTATTTGATCTGATTCGACTCACTAAGTGAGTCAAAAAAATTTAAACCGGTTTGACCTATTACGGATTTGTGGGTTAAAAAGATTTGTTCAGTAACTCACTTAATTATAATTTTTTTAAAATTAAAAATAATAACAAAAAAATTAATTAAAATCTAAATAAAGAAAAAATATTTAAATTATATTTATCATCAATCAAACATAAGATTTCATTCACACAAAGATATCAAAAAATTTTATTAACAGAGTTTTTAGTAGCTTTATAAGGATTATTTTTTTTCATAAAAATTGAGTTACTAAGTATAGATTTATGAAATTTTCATGTAGCCTAATTATTCTATACAAAAATAATCTCAAATAAATCTCCATTTCAACATTTTGTAAAATGACTAATCCAACAAAAAATAATTATTAGAGAAATTAGGTAAATTGATGAGTCAAACCAACTCATCACAGGTTAAATCTAAGTAAATAGGTTTTTAGTAACCTAAATTTAAAATTAGTCTATATTAAAATTTAAAAGAAAAAGTTCAATCTATCTTGAACTTGTGATGGTCTGAATTAACTCACAGACTCCGATTTATTTTGACAGTCCTACCAAAACATACTTAATTATTTATAAGACCATTATTTGATTGAGGTTATTTTCTTATTAGAAAAAGTTAAAAAAGAAATAAAAATTATCAAAAAAACATATTATTAACAATCTTACGTTTGTCTCTTAGCTACAATCTTACAATTATCAATTTTTTATTATAAATTTGTTCATGGTATCGGTTAAGGTTTTTTTTACTGGTTTAATTATTATTGAAAATAATTTGAATGAAACTCTGTACTTTAATTTTATATTCATAAAATTTTAAAAATTTATTCATTTTAATAATAATAGAAATCAATTATACTAATTTCGTAAAAACTCTCAATTGATAAATAATATTTTTGTTTTGATATATAATTTACAGAAGATTTTTTAGGTTGTAAATTATGCATGCAAATTTATGTTTATTTACATATAATCTAAACATCTGTTCGCAAGTTTCATCGTTGATTAGAGTAATTAATGTAGTTGTTTTGTTGTAAACCCTAGCCCTCTAACTATACTAACCAACCATTTCCAACCCCGGTTAAACAAGTTAATTTAATTTTGTAACTAACTTTGTTCAAATAGTTGTTGCATTGCAAAGGTTAAGTTTTCAAACCCATCTTATTAGCTATTCTACATTACCAAGTCCAATCATGAAATTATTTTCATAATTGTTTTAAATAAAAAACAACTGATTAAAAAGTTGCTTCAATATGTTTTTGTTTTTAAAATTTAGAATAAAAAATTATTTTAAGTCTTCCATTTTTTTAAATTTTTTAATCCTTCAAAAACCAACAAAAATTATTATATTAAAACTCTACTTCACTAAATTTAAAAGATTAAAACAATCTCTTATTAATTTAAAGAAAATAACAAGAAACTTTTCCAAGAACTAGATAAATAAATAAATAAATAAATAAAACAATTCGTTACTCTCTCAACCACTATATTATTGGGCACTAAATAGAAAAAGTGCCACGGAATACATCTTATCTTAAACTATTTTGTCTTATTCATTTATGATTTTTCTTTTATTTTTATTATGTTTTAAGTCAATTCACCATCCAATTTATGACAACATTAAGTTGATGTTACAACCACCATGAAATAAAACGACGCTCATCCACCACAATAATATCAATGTACTGAAATATACATGAATAAATTGATTTGAAAATGCCGTTAATCCATTTTTCAATCATTATCTTCAATTCAGTTCTTTGTTTCATATTATATTATATTTTTATGAACTTAATTTGAAAATAACTAGAGATTTAAAGATACCAATTCGCATTCATTATGCAAACAAAATGAAACCCTAAAGAAAAGGGCAACCAAAAGAGTGAGAAGGAAAAAGAAGACATGTTGGGTTGGCTCTGTCATTATGAAAATATAAGCCAAAAAAAGAAGAAAAGATGGATACATGTTTGAAGAAAGAAGAGAAACCATGTGTTTGTTTCCATCCCATCTTTCCTACGTAGCGATCTCTCTATATATATAGTACGACAAAGTTACAGGAATTTTATCTAAATCACGACTACTCACTTATCTATGCATTTATTTATTTTTAATTAAACTTTGTTTTTTTTTATTTAAAATCAACAATGCTTTATTTTCGTGTCTATTTTCGTGTCAGCAGTGAAAGAATACAGCAGTTTTGTCAGAACAAACAATGTAGTATGGGTAATTTTAGAGAGTAATATATATTAATTGAGAATTTAAAATGTTTAAAAATATTAAATTTTAGGAATTTATGAGAGCATTTTAAATAGTTAAAATTAAAAGTTTGAAATTATATTTAAAAAGTTAAAATATTAAATGTTTTCATCTTTTATAATAAATTTGACTGTATATATTTTCTTCTCTGTTAATTATTAATTGAAATCGAAATGTTATTAATTCCATCAAGATTGAAATTTTTTAAATTAATATTTACTATGTTTATTGAGTAATGTTAAAGCACATTTTTTTACTAACATTAACTATGCATTTTTACTTCACATTGGTTAGAATTTTTTTTTTTAAAAATTATAATTTATAAATACTAATTCTAAATCTTAAACACTAAACATTTAATAAAATTTTGTATTTTTGTTGTCAGGATCGAGGATCGGTCTTTCTAACTTAATTTGTTTGTATCACGATCGTCCACGTTCTTCCAATAATTCCTTCTACACCGATTGTTGTGTTGGTGGTGGACCAGAAAAACACATTTTGACGCTTAAGTCATACATGTTTTTTAAGAAAGTATTGAAAAATTGAATTATGAAAAAAAGTGTCTTTATATCATTCTATCGTCTTGAGAGATTACCTGGGAAAGATACTCTCATGCAAAAAGTCAATCTGATGGCCTAATTATAACCCAATTAATTATTATGTTTTACCATAAATTATTCTTCATCAAATCTAATCTTTATTTAAGGATAATCGTTCGGTCGGTATAGCACAAACGTTCGGTCTTTGGATGGTCTCCTTTAACATTTTCAATTGTGTGGACGATCAAGTACTAGGTTAACTAAATTACCATACAAAATAAATTAATATATATTTTTAAAAAAATTTAATCAATATAAATATTCTTAATAATGACTTATTTCCTATCAAAATTTATTTAATTCATATAATACCATCTACAGCATTTCATTTCCTCTCATTCATTTTCTACTGTCTTTACTCTTCCAAATTATTTAAAAAATTATATTAAAATTTTCCCCATAAACATCAAGCAATCAATAAAAAACTAAATCCAAACTTAAATAATGTTTAAACGGAAAATTTTCAATCTAAATATTTTACTTTAAATGGTTAAAATAAAAATGTAGCCTACTTTGGTCACTTAAATTCACAGATTAGGTGATTTATTTTTATTATTAATTAATAAATAGTTAAAGTAAAAATCTCCTATCGCTACTTACATTTATAAATTAGATAATTTATTCAAATTATTATTCAATTATTGTAAACAATAAAATTGATTAATTACATAATTAATCGTGTATTGTGATCGGTGATATTAGTGCAGAAAATGCTTTTAACGTCACCCTTTAGACGTCTGAGTATCGAATATCCAACGTAAAAATGACTGGTGATATTGTTGTAATTAAAATCACTATTTAGACGTTGGCTGGGGGAGTCCCCAACGTCTAGAGAATAATACACTTCGGCCCCTGCAATTGGACGCCAAAAATAGACGAATGAATAAAAATATTAATATTTTAATTGGCTTTAGACGTCCGAGTTCAGGGTGCCCGGCGTCTAAAACCTATTTAAACGTCGGAGCCAACCATTGGACAGTAATGAGGTAGTCAGACTTCCAAAAGTTACCATTTAGACATCCGATTCCGCCACACCGACGTTTAAAGTCTTATTTAGACGTCAGCCCCTCCTAACCCGGACGCTAAATGTGTCCACTAAAATGATATTTTAAACTCTTTAGACGTCGGCTAGAAGGGGGCCTGACTTCTAAACGTCTGCTATTACCAAAATCGCGAATGCGAGACAACAGTTACGAGTGTTCATCATTTTCCTCACGTTTTCTCTCCACGACCGAAGCTTTTGAGGTTCGTTTTCTCTGTTTTGCACGGTTTAAAACTAGTTTTACTCCGATTACATTACTCTTTGATGAATTATCTTCCATTTCAACAGATTATAATGCATTTTCGTTGCGTTTTGGTGCAGTTTTGCGAGTCTCTTTGGCCGGCGATTTTGAGCGTTTTTAGCTGGCGATTCTTGTGTTTTCGAACGGTGCACTCTTCCATTTCCCTCCATTGTGTTTTTGAACGGTGCTACGTCTAATGAATTACAAAGCCAATATTCATCCAGGACATTAAACGTCGAATTTCCACAGTATCTGACGTCTATATAGACGTTTGACCTTTACTATCCGACCTCTACATTGATGTCTCCCAATAAGACATCAGTGCGGGATCAGACGTTAAAAACCCTAAATAACAAACGTTAAAAGTTTTTTCTGCACTAGTGATACTATGATATCGTTTAAAACATGAAACCCAAAAATCAAAATTCATGATAAATATAAACACTGAGACATTACCAGCAAGGCTTCGAGATCATTACTAATATAGTGATGATTATTGATCTTATAATTCTAAACTGAACACAGTTAGGTATATAACATTTAATCACATATTTATTGCCTTTTAATTATAAATTTTGTTCCAAATATTACAAATTTTATAGTATTATTGTGGTGATTGTTCAACTAACTTTTATATTAAGAGATTGGGATCATTCAATAATTAAAAAAACAATATTCTAAATTATAAATAATACTTTCCTTTTTATATTATTCATAATTAAAACTTATAAATGTATTTATTTATTATCTATTAATTAACTATGAAAGAGGAAAAACACGTTAAGATTTACCTATTAAGAAACAATCAATCGAAGTTTATAATTTTTTAAATAATCGATACCTACGAATTATAGAATTATCTTGAAAATATAAAATTTTCGGTGATAGAACTTCTAATTACATTTTCTATTTTTTTTATCACTGTTTGTTTATTGATAATTTATTAGAAGTCAGATATTCGACCACCTTTTTAATTGATTTCTGAATCTGTCCTTAATTATAATATAATTCTCGTCACCAAATTCTTAATAAAAAGATTAGGAACTGTGAAAAGTTCAACCAAAATGGCTAATCAATCCATTAAAAGAATCTCATGAATTAATTATGATAATAGCCTCCAACCATACTGAATATGAGGACTGGTTACATTAAATATATACTTAGAATATCATCGTAGATATTAAGATTCAACTTATCTTTTTAACAATTGGTGGTCAACATGAAGCATATTACCTATATATACCCTCAAAATGCTTACTCGGAGTAGACTAAAGTGGAAATTTTTTAAATGATAAGATAAAGTATTCTTACTCATTAATAATTGACATTAACCTTTTTTTTTGTGCATTAAAGCATGATTCTAATAGTCCACTATGATTTTTATCATATTATTCCCATAACTAGATCATTGTCAAGACGCCATTAGATTTGGAATCACGAAAGCATTTCAAAAGATTTTCTATCATTATTAAATGCTAGATTTGAGTTTTTTGACTGATTATTATGAAGAATAATTCTATTAATCACTCGATTTTTTTGTTCTTAAGCTACTTTGGAATCTCACTCTCAAAAACAACCGTTTTGTCTCATAACAAATGCTAAATGATTGATTGAAGGAACTTGGATCATATCCAAAATACCTACTAATTTATAGGAGATGACGACAGAATAAGCCTACAAAGAAAAAAACCTATCATTACTAAGTGCATCACTCTTTTGCACAACTTTTGGCTTTAATTCATTCCTCATATTCCATTCTTATTATCAAATAAACAATCTTAAGATTATTTAATGATCTTAGATTTAGTTCCTCCCAAAAAAAAAATGTTATAAAAATAACAAACACTTGTCACACCTTAAAAATTATTCTAAACTAATATGTACATGAAATAAATGAAAATAAGTTACATTATTATTAAATAAAAGAAAATTATCTTCGTGATGCACAAGTTGATAACCTATTTTTAAAAGTATTTTAGTTAACTTTTGTATTTATCAAAAAAGAAAAGTAAGAAAAATAAAATAATGAATGTAAAATGTATGTGAAATTTTGTTAGATATCAAAATAATAGTATTCTAAAAATTTTATACGGTTTTTGAAAAATGTATAGTGTCGACAAAAATTAAATTCAAAAGTAATTTTAAAAGTCTAAAATTAAGTAAAATCATGTAAGTTGAGGTTACTAGAAATAAAACTAGCATTTTTATCGAAATAGTTTAAATAAATTTTGTTTCAAGAATTTATTAGAATAGAACAAAATTCAGGATTCAAGGAACATTTACAAAAACACTAACTATGTCATCTATTAATAATATTCACATCTACAATCAAAGTTCATATCCTTAATTATTTATAATTGATAATATGTACTAGCAAGATATTGAAATGAATAATAGAAATGGAATTCTCATTCTCATATTATCAATAGCATTTGAAAAGTTTATTAGTGAAAAATAGATTTTAAATCTAATTTAATTTTATAAGGTAAATTTTTATATATTATAATTTAACTTTGTTTTTTATCAATTCAGAACTTTTATGTTGTGTTTGAATCGTTTATGCAGATAAAAGAGTAAGGTTGAATGTGTTTGAATTCGCTGATTTGAACTGATTTGCAAGTGTATGAGATTTGCAATTGAGTAATAAGTCTTGACATTATAATGAATTTCCTTCTTTTTCCTTGTGATGCAATGTTATTCATTGTGAAACTTTTATTTAGTTTTGTGGTTCACTTTGGCAGGGGACAATTTTAAAACGAGTTCAAGGATAAAGATGAAGTGTGAAAATCGATTTTTTGAAAATGAAAATCGATTCTCTCACGTGTAAATTCGCATTATCACAAAGTTGAATCAATTTTGCAACATTAGAGAATTAATTATTTTTATTTGAAAATTACATCGGATGGGTTCGTGTATCTCAGGAAAATCGATTCTACCCTCTAAAACGGCACAAAATCGATTCTTAAACCCCTTTAAAGTACCCAGAATTGATTTCCCTTTTAAGTCATTATTCCAATCCATTTTTATGGTCTCTCCTTCAATGTCCCACCTCCACACGCACCATTTCTAATGGCTGCCGTGTAATTCAAATTCTGTTTTTCTGTTATTGTATAATCTTCAGGTGTATATAAACAATGTACCCCATTCATTCTTTAATGAGAGTTTATTTTTTCTGATATACTTCTGTGATATTAGTCTTCTCTGCAATAGCTTTCGTTGGTTCCAATAGTGGTATCCAGAGCCAAGGTTATAGAACCTGGTGTGTGTGTGTTTGCTCATCACAAGAGAACCTACTGTGGTTGAGAAGGGTGGTTGTAGCATCTTAACGAAAGACAAGAAGACTGTTCTTGATCAAGAAGTTGGCAGAAATGGCTGATGTATCCTCGATACAATTTCCGGTTCTTTCAGACAAGAATTGGAATCGCTGGAGCACCCAGATGCGTGTGATGTTTCGGGTACAAGGAGTCAGTGATGTTGTTGAAGGATCAGAAGCAGATCTTTCTGGCAAAGAGGAACAGAAAAAAGAATTAAAGATGAAGGATGACAAGGCGTTGTTGCTCATTCACCAGTGCGTGGATGATGCCCATTTTGAAAAAATTCAGAACGCAACTACAGCTAAGGAAGCATGGAGTATTCTGGTACGATGCTACGCTGGAGGTGAAAAAGTCAAGAAGGTAAGACTTCAAACCTTGAGGCGACAGTATGAGCATTTGGTTATGGAAGAAGGTGAAAGGGTGAGTGATTTCTTCTGCCAGATATTAACAATTACAAATCAGATGAAAGCATGTGGTGAAGCTGTCTCAGATACGATGATCATTGAGAAAATAATGAGATCATTACCGCCGTCGTTTGATTACATCGTTGTGGCCATCGAAGAATCTAAAGATGTTGAAAAACTCAAGATAGAGGAGCTTCAGAGCTCATTGGAGGCACGTGAGATGAAGATACTAGACATAAACTCTGTAAGACGCGATAATCATGCTCTCAAGGTCAAGCATATTAAAAGCGAGGAGAAAAAGAAGCCTAAGAAACGAGAAGAAAAAACTGAGAAAAGGAAAGTGGAGGAAAGATGGCAGTGATGCTGATACAGAAGATGGCAGTGGTGCAGATACAGAAGAACCAGATGATAAAACTGGTTCAACAAGAAAGAAAAATTTCAAGAAAGGGTCAAAGAAGAAAGACAAAAGGAATATTGAGTGTTTCAACTGTCATAGATATGGACACTTTGCATCTGAATGCTTCCCAGAAAAGGCGAGTCAAAAGAAATCTCAAGGCAAAGAGAAAGAAGCTCTTATTGTACAGGAAGAATCGGATGAAGAGACACTAACATTGATGGTGATGACAACCATGGAATGTGAGAAACCGGTGAATAACACATGGTATCTTGACTCGGGTTGCTCGAATCACATGACATGCAATAAAGGATGGCTTGTTAACTTCGATGACACAAAGAAAAACAAAGTAAAATCTGCTGATGACAGTACTTTGAGGGTTGAAGGCACGGGAGACGTGGTTATCAACAAAAGAAGTGGCTCACAGGCAGTGATTTCCAGCGTGTTGTACATACCTGAAATGAAATGTAATCTCCTTAGTTTAGGACAATTAGTCGAAAAGGGATTCACAGTGGTCATGGGTAATCAGAATCAGGTGAAACTATATGATAAAAAGGGAAGATTAGTATTAACCAGTAACCTTTCAAAGAATAGAACGTTTCAAGTGCGTTTTGATGCAGCAGAAAATACACAATGCCTATCTGTTTTGAAGAATGACGAGAGTTGGACATGGCACTTGCGCTTTGGTCACTTAAACTTCAGAGATTTGCAGAAACTCAAGGAAAAATCCATGGTGTCAGGTATGTCACATATTTCTTTACCTATTGATGCTTGCAAATCTTGTTTGACAGGCAAACAACCAAGAAAAATGTTCCAGACACAAGTTGAGACAAGATCGAAGGAATGCTTGAACGTGGTACATGCTGATATTTGTGGACCACTGGACACGTTGTCATTGGCTGGAAATAGATATTTCATCGTCTTTGTTGATGAATTTAGCAGGATGTGTTGGGTGTTTGTAATTAAAACAAAAGGTGAGGCACTTGATGTCTTCAAGAAATACGTGGCTAATGTGGAAAGAGAAAGTGGCAAGGTCTTGAAGATTTTACGAACTGATGGCGGAGGAGAGTTCACCTCACACGCGTTTGAAGCTTTCTGTCAAGAGAAAGGCATAACACATGAGGTAACAGCACCATACACGCCTCAACATAACGCACTTGTAGAAAGAAGAAACCGGACTATAATGAACATGGCCAGATGTCTTCTTAAGGAGAAGAACTTGCCACAAAACCTGTGGGCTGAAGCCGTGACGACAGCTGTCTATCTCCTCAACAGGTGTCCAACCAAACGGATAGAAGGAAAGGTTCCTCTGGCAGTCTGGACAGGATCGACACCATCGGTAAAACATTTAAAGGTTTTTGGTTCATTAGCATTTGTTCATACTGCAGATCATAAGAGAACCAAACTTGAAAGCAAAAGCGAGCCAATGGTGTTTGTCGGCTACCATCCGACTGGTGCTTACAAGCTCTATGATCCGATGAGGCGGAAAATGACCATTTGCAGAGATGTGATCGTGCTAGAGAAAGAATCTTGGGATTGGAGTTACATGCATACAGATTCAAAGAAGTTTCTGGTTCGTGAGCCCACTGATGATCTCGAACATGAAGAAACTGAAGTTGTTCCTAGGACAGAGGGTGTCTCTGTCGATCATAGCAATGAAAATCAACGACCAAAAAGGCAAACTGTGAGATCATCCAGACTTGAAGATTATGAAGTGTATTCAGATGCTGCGCTCGATGAAGGAAGGGTAATTCACATCGCTTTAATGGCAGGAGCAGAACCAGTGGATGTGAACGCTGCCTTAAAGCAGCCTGAATGGAGAAATGCCATGATAGAGGAGCTTCAGTCGATTGAAAGGAACAACACATGGAAGTTGGTGGATCTTCCACGTGGCAAGCGAAGTATAAGTGTCAAATGGGTATTCAAAAGGAAGCTGAATCCTGACGGAAGCGTGTCAAAATACAAAGCGCGTCTTGTGGCAAGGGTTTTTTGCAGAAGAAAGGTGTCGATTTTGACGAGGTGTTTGCACCGGTTGCAAGGTTGGAAACCATACGACTTGTTATAGCAGTTGCATGTGCACGAAGATGGCTAATTTTCCAGATGGACGTGAAATCTGCCTTTCTCCATGGCACAATCGAAGAAGAAGTCTATGTTCAGCAACCCCCAGGATTCGAAGAAAAGAACAAAGAAGGGAAAGTATACAGATTGCAGAAGGCATTGTATGGCTTACGTCAGGCACCCAGAGCCTGGAACAGAAGGATCAACGCATCACTCATTCATCATGGATTCGAACAATGCAAAGTCGAGCACGAGGTCTATGTGAAGCAGACTACAGGAGGTAATTTGCTTATTGTTTGTTTGTATGTAGATGATTTACTTGTAACAGGTTCACAGTTGAAGGACATAGACAGATTCAAAGAATTGATGAAGTCAGACTTCGAAATGACCGACTTAGGAGAACTTAGTTATTTCCTTGGAATGGAGTTTACACGTTCAAGCAGAGGACTCGTTATGCATCAACAGAAATATGCAAAGGAGTTGCTCGAACGCTTCAAAATGCATGAGTGTAATACTGCACGAACCCCTTTAGAAGCAAATGTAAAACTTGGGAAAGATGAAACCGAAGAAGAGGTAGATGAAACAAGATTCAAACAGATTATTGGATCCCTGAGGTTCTTGTGCAACAACAGACCTGATTTAGTGTTTGGGGTGGGCTTAGTAAGTAGATTTATGAGTCAGCCGAGGAATAGTCATATGGAATCTGTGAAACGCATCTTAAGATACATAAGAGGCACCTCAAATTATGGAATATTGTTCCCATATGGAAGTCATGAAGATTGCT